>NC_056729.1:661699670-661717170 GCF_019279795.1 Protopterus annectens | reverse complement strand
TTGCTTATTCCAAGTCTGTTTGCATTGCTAGTAACACAACAGGTAGTAGCCTTACCTTTGATGCAAAAGGCTGTGGGTTCTACTCCCACAGTATGCAGATGGTTCGCTGATACTGTACTCTGTTGTACTTTAAAAGGAGTGGATGTTGCAGTCCTGTAAATGTTCTCCTTTGGAGGAATTACCTAGTAACTATGAACTTATCAGTTTGCCATCCATTCCCTATTGCAATATTACTAGCTTATCATTTTTTAATGTAACACAGGAAAATTATTCAAGAGCGACAGCCACTTTATTTGTAGATGAAACAATGAAATATAAAGTTGTTTCGTAGCAGCAACCTCTTCATTAGTTACAGATCCCTTTAATATGGAATTATTTAGATGACTTACTTCTACTGAGATTTTGCATATTTACTGATATCTGTGGATTGTAATGACAGAAGTGTGAGTGGTTTTTTATGGTTGACATTTTATGAAATGGGTAGTTTTGTCATTACTGGTTCATACATTTTGTTTCATTGCTTACTAGAAGACTGTTGAAAACTACAAATTTAAAACACATTCTAACAACTGGTGCTGTATTATACAAGGAATATAATTTAATACAATCAGGAAGGTGGCCCTAAAAATGTGTTTGAAAACAGCCCAAAGGAAAGTGTGAAAGGTTCAAAATCAAGGGAAAATTTTAAGTTTTACTCTTGTTACCAAAGCAATGGATGAAGGTAAAACAGTTCACATCACATTAACTTGACCTGGCCAAGCCTTTTGACACAATCCCCTACTCAAGTGTAGTACAAAGGATGAATAATGTAGGAGCAAACACTTGCATCACTAGCTGGATAGCCAACTTGATCACAGGATGCAGGAAATCAAAATAGGGAAAGAGACCAATCACCAATAGAGTCCCCCAGGGTTCAGTAGAGGAAGAGACTAATTACCAATGGAGTTCCCCAGTGTTTGGTGTGGAGACCTTTTCTGTTTGGCATATACATCTCAAAAGTAAAAGGAAATACCAAAGGGCTTTGGTCAGCTAAGTTTGAGATGACTGCAAGCTAGGAGCAGTTATTGAATCCCCAAATGACTTAACCATCATGCAGGAAGGTTTGTCTCAAATAATAACTGGTGTCAAAATCATAACAATGCCCTCTGAGAATTGACCCAATTGTTTGGCATTTGGGAACTTGTGTGTATGGTGACCTAACTTTCGACAAGCATGTGCCCAGAGTCATAAGAAAGCCTTTCTATATTGTACAGCTTATAAACAAATTGATTGTGACTAGATCTAGAGATTTTGTTGCTCCCTTTACAAAGCTCTCATTAGGTCAATCATTTTATATAATGCCCACTTTAGCATGTATCTGTCCAGCCTCATGCAACAATTGGAATACCTTCAGAGATACCTTACTAAAAGGATACAAGTCCTAAACAATAGGTCTTGCATGGACCATCTCAAAGATTTATTACTATACTCAGTATCCTACAGAGTGCTTAAAGGTGACATGTCTGGCATACAAGGCATCCTCTTACCTAATGCAGATGGACCTACTGAACATCAGCAAGTTAAATGGCATCAGAAATACTCAGTCCAGGTATCTAAACTGAATGTTGTGGAGAGATGGATATATATATATATATATATATATATATATATATATATATATATATATATATATATATATATATATATATATATATATATATAGATATCACAGAGGCTACCACTGCTCCAGAACAGACTATCCATACAAATAAAACAAAGCTCATCCATCCACATTCAAATACAACTTGGATCTAAGGCTTGGTAATAGAAAATATACCCCAGGATTGCCCCTCATGCCACTAATGGATAGAGGCAGTTCCTAAATGCTGCATCCCTTACTAGGGTCCCCCCAAATTATCTATGGTACGATCACAGTTATTCTCACTAGGGCTGATATACAATTATCAACCATGGGATAGGTAAGACCAATCAGGAAATGTTTATTTAAGCACCAAAAAGGAATTGGCTAAGCTTAAAATGTCCTCCAAGTAGACCTATGTTGTGGTAGTAAATAGTTAGAAGAAAATTGCCCTTTTTAGATCACTAAGTGCCCCTCTCACCCCCTTCAACAGCTCCCAGTGCCTATGCATTTCTCCTGTTTTCATCAGTAACACCATGTTATATTTCAGGAAATATCAGAAATGCATCTTTAGAACATTGTACAAATATAATCATTTGGTAAGTATGAAATTTAACAAATTCATCTACTGTTTTGTCAGCCCACATCTAGTGCCTGGCTGTTATTCATGGAAAAATCTGTACAGCTGCTTCATAGGTTGGTACTAGGCTAACTGCCTTTGCAGGCCATTTTAAGCCTAGCCACTTACCCCATGTGAGAATCAAACCCTGCACTTTCTGTCTGTAAGGCAAACACCTTAACCATTACGCCATCTTCCCACCCCTATTAGTTGCTCATTTAGTCACGTGTTGGGGGAGTAAACTCATGACCGGCACAAACACATTTTGAGGGCTTGTCACTGCCAGTTGACCAACAAGGACTCTTTGAGCAGATGGATATCTGGCCTTCCTCAAGAGCAGCTGTTTCTCTACAAGAATTAGAGTTTTTCTTTCCTGTTCAGTTTTTTAACACTTATTAAGTTTCATAGTTTAAGCAATGACATTAGCTTTGACCTCTTAGAAATAAATGCCATAGATTAAGTAGCCCAATGAACTGAACCCTGTAGCACTCTACTAATGAGATCTCTTTTAGGTAAAACTGCTTACCCTTACTTCTTTCTATATGTGTGTCAGTTTGCTATCCAGAAAGTTACATACAGGTTAACATTTAGCTGGGAGAATATATCTATGATGCCTATGGATGGTGTTGAGCACCTTTGCAAGGTTCAGATAGGCAGCATATATGATTTTCCCTAATATATTGTCTCAGTAGCTTTTCTGAAGAAGTCAACCAGGTCATGTAGCAAGACCTGCCCTTGACAAATCCAAACGATGTTAGGTCAAGAAACTCTAGGTCACCTATATCACTATTTGTTAGTTCCATAGTGATCATTTTCATATTCTTACAGATGATTTGGTCAGGCTTATGGATGTGTAATTTCCTGGGTCTGTTGTAGCCCTACTTCTGTGCAAGGGAATGACTGCTGCCATTTTTCATTCATCGAGCACAAAGCTTGTTTTGAGGCTAATGTTTAATAACCTCTGCAGGGGGGTCTGATAATTCATGTTTCAGGCTAGACTGTAGACTGCCTGGTATAGTATCTGGCTTAATAGATGTAACATTCTTGGCCATAAATAGTTCTTTAAAAACTTGTTCTTGGAATATTTGGGGGGATAGGTGTGGATATTTGATCTCAGACCATTGGAGGCGGGGTGAAGTTGTAGCTCAAATTGTCCGGTAACTATTGGTTATATCCCCTGGGTCTGCACATGTGTGATTATTTACTTTTAGCACTGTGTAGTGCTGGGTGAAGGCTTTCTGGTTATCTTTCACATGGGTGGCTATTTGTACCTCATATATGGGTTTGGTGATTTGATCAGGATTCAGGGTTCCTTGCTAAGTTTAACAAGAGCATTTTTGGCTACTTGAGAGTTAGATTTACTTTTGCATACAATATTTTTTCCTTATTATAAAGCGTGTTTATTTTAGGGCTCCCTCATAGGGGTATATTTTTGAAGTTTGTGTTGCATTGATTTTAGAGGAAAAAATATGCACCTATGCAGCATGTACATGAGAATAGAAATTGGCAGTAAAGGATTCTGCATACATAGTGGGACCATCAAGGTGGAAGGGGATTTTGAATTTAATAAGGTCATTTGTGTAGTCTCTGAATAATGAGGAACTGGAGCATATTTCTGGCTTCTGACTTAAGGTGAATGTGACTGACTTGTGGTCTTATTTGACCAGGGAGGAAGTGACAGTGGAGAAAAGCTGTCCCATATTGGTGGGGACCATGATTTTATCTCCACTGGTTAGAGTGTGGACTGACTGATACAAGGAATCTACAAATCTCTGGGCATACATGCTTGATGATTTATTAGTTTCCCAGTTGATGCCTGGATAAATGAAATCTCCTAGGAAAATGGTGTTTTGCTATAGATACCTCAGATAGTTCAGGTAGGAAGTATGGGCTGAGGGGGACATAGATGGGGTTTGTTGTTAGCTGTGATGTAATAAAGGCAATGGTGTAGCTAGAGTTTGTGCCACCCAGGGCTGTCTTCTAGTTTGCCGCCCCTTCCCACTCACAAAATCATGGTCAAATGGGCCCCCTACACCCCCCAGTAGCTATTCTAGTGTCCCATTACTTAGCTATTTCTCCCCATTAACCATAAACACTTTAACAACTTAGAGTTGACCCAGTAGTCAGGGACTTAGGGACATACAGATAGTAATCTAACCTTTGACCATCATGTGTCTGCAGTGGTAAGGAAATCATTCTATGTCATGCAACTTATAAGGAAAGGTATGGCATCTAAGTCCAAGGAACTCATTGTTCCACTGTATTCGGTATTCATCAGATCTATCATTTGAGTACAGTTCCCACTTTGGTATGTACCCAACCAGCCACATCCAACAATTAGAATGTCCACAGAGGTTCCTCATTAAAAGAATACAGGGCGAAAGTAAAATGTTCTATTCAGACCACCTCAAGGCCATATCCCTGTATTGTCTCATGCAGGTTTTTGAGGGGAGATCTATGCCTGGCATGCAGGACATTGTCAGACCCCACTCTGATGGACCTCCTGCATATCCACAAAACAAACAGCACCAGAATTACCCATTCTAAAGACTTAAATCTTACCTGTGATATAAATAGCACCTGCTGGAGAGATAGGTTATGTATCCCAGAGACTACCCCATGTATGGAACAGGCTCCCCATCCATGTGAAGCAGAATTTCTCCTTAACTCAATTCAAGTGCAACTTGGACAATTGGATGGGAAACTGGAAATTCATCCCTGGATTTGCACCTATGTCTCTAATGGATACATGTCATCTGTAAATGGTTTATCTCCCAGGCCCATGCTTACACTTATCAAAGTTATCAGAACTTGTCAAAGATTTGAGATGCATGTCTAGGCTTGAAAAGGTTCTTGTGGTCATTAGCCTAGTAAACACCTATGAACCTACGTGCATACTGCTTTACTTCTTCAATGATTATTTGGATTTCATTTAAAATTTTCATTTTTAAATTTTATAGCACAAACACTGATAGACATCTGCTGAACAAAGCAATACAGTCTCACAATGAAAACAGACAAAGCATTAAAACTTCTATGCCCTTGAAACTCACATTCATTGAAAGAGCATCGAAACCCACATTCAAAGAAAATGGATCTGGCTAGTGGTGGATAAGTTTACCTTTGGGCTGTTTTCAAAATCATACATATTTGCAACACTTTCAGATCACACACATTTAGGACCATGCAAATACATTCCTGATTGTATTAAATTATATTCCTTGTATAATGCAAGAGACTGATTAGAGCATGTTTTAAATTTATTGTTTGGAACATTTTTCCAGTAAGCAATGGAACAAAAGGTATGAACCAATAATGACAAAACTACCCAATTCAGAACATTTCCATCATAAAACTCTACTCACACTTCTGTCATTACACTTTACCAATATCAGTAAATATGCACAACCTCTGCAGTAGTAAAAGCCATCTAAATTTGTTTGTTTGTGTCTTTCAGATTTTCCCGGTTAGGGGTCGCCACAGCAGAACTCTGGTCTGCTAATGATTGGCAGTAGATTTTTACTTACTGGCTTGCCGGGCTTCATGCACAACCTTCAGCAAAGGAACGCCCATTCACACATGTCGCCACACAGAAGACGCTCTAACTGAGAATCGAATGGGCAATGTCTAACTGTGAGGCGACAATACTACTGCAGCACCACCACCGCAAATAATTCCACATTAAACTGATCTGTAACTAATGAAGATGTTGCTACCAGCAAACAACTTTATTTGTAGATAAAACAATGAAATATAAAGTGCCTGTTGCCCTTGAAGAATAAATTGCTTATGTTACATTAAAAAAATAAGCTATTACTATTGCAATAGGGAATGGATGTCAAGCTAATAACAGGTTCATAGTTACTAGGTATCTCCTCCAAAGGAGGACATTCACAGGACTGCAGCATCCACTCCCTTTAAAGTACAACACACTGCAGTATCAGCACTCCATCTACATACTGTGGGAGTAGAACACACAGCCTTCTGCATCAAAAGCAAGTACATTACCTGGTGTACTACTAACAGTGCAAACAGATGCAGTATAAGCAGCACTAAACGTGTCTTCCCCTGTGGCTCTCAGCTCCTTGTAAAATCTAATTGACACTCAAATCTCTCAACTTTGCAGTACAAGAAATCTGGAAAAAGCCAAAATGTATTGCGGGTGGAAGCAAAGGCCAAAACCAGGAACACATTTTAAACATTGCTTGCATAACCTTAGAAAGTTGCTAGAATAAAGTGTTTTGTGTTACCATGCATTTCTTGAAAGATAAGAAAACTGAAACTTAAATGGCTATCATGTAGTATATTCAGTTCTCACTTATTTGCCAGATAGCCACAAATTTTAAGAGGAACAGACAGAAGTATGAGGCAAATATTCCAGACATTCTGTGAAAATCTGGACAGTTGAGAGCTCAAATCACAAGTGGTGGCATGGGTAGAGAATTCAGGCTCTCACTTCTTGTACCTAAGGTACAGGGTTTGAGCCTGAGTAATATTAACCACCAGTTATACTTAACTGGGGCATTTCTCACACACACACACACACACACACACACACACCTTCCAGCAAGTAAACCCCAAGATGTCCTACACATACCCTTCCTTCCAGCAAGTAAACCCCAAGATATCCTACACACACACACATGCTCTTCCTTCCAAGTAAACCCCAAGATGTTTAGAACACACACACCCTTCCTTCCAGCAAGAAAACCCGAACATGTCCTACACATGCACCCTTCCTTCCAGCAAGTAACCCCCAAGATGTCCTTCTTCACACCCCCTTCTTTCCAGCATGGGCTGACAGGAAAAACAGCACACACAGGCTTATGTGACAGATCCATCTAAAAGGGCACTCAATAAATATTTTTATTTATAGTAAGCTGGACACGGAGGAAGGAGTTCCAATTATTTATCTTGTCTAATGAGTTGAGAAGTGAGTTTTTTTTTAAGAATCTAGAAACACATCTGCCTTTAGTGCCAGTGTGGTGGACTTGTACAACTGGCAGGCAGTGAAGCAGAGCTGGTATAACAGTTAAGGTCTTTACCTCACAGAAACAAGGCGCAGGGTTTGATTCTGACCTCTGGTTGTTGGCTAGGGTTGTAATAGTCTATTGGGAGGTTGCCATGATGGTTAATGTGTTTACCTTATAGGCACAAGGTACAAGGTTTGACTCTCACATGGGTTAATTGGCTAGACTTAAAATGATGCAAAGGGTAGTTAGCCTGGTACTTATCCATAAACCTGTGAACATAAGCCCTACACTGATAGAATGTGTTCACTACTCTAGAACAAGTTCCCTTTGACAATGCACATATTTACATTTTCTAGGGAAAGTAGTGCTTGTAGGGTGTGGTGCTTTTTGTAAAGGCTCCTTTCATTGATCAGCGATATCTTAATGTTGTCTTGATTCTGTTTAGTTATGTTGTATGATTATGAAGACTAATGTTGCCTAAAAAGGCACAGTGAAAGTGCAAATATGTTGAAGCCTTGCAGACCACCACTGGCAAAACAGTTTGAACTGTCTACCTTGTCTTCCCAGGCTGATATGTACTGTACCTCCTTACACCATAGTCTAAACCAATGGTCAAAGTCTGTTATGTTTTAGTCATAATGTAACATAATTCTTGTTGATGGTAAAATAGTGCTGAAGGCTAGGGTCACATCTGCCTCAGACACATATTCTGAGAGCTACATCATGTCTCTCTTTATATAGTCCAGGGAGCTATGTGTACTTGTGGTGCAGTTTTTGAGTGTTTGACTGTTGTGGTGAATTCTGGCACCTGATAGGCAACTGACTGTGACCCTGTCTTTGTACAGTCTAGTGAGTGGTGCATCATTATGTCTCAATATGGAGTCATATATGACAAGGCTATTGGTATGAGTGATGCTTTGCTTTATGGGCATTTGTACTGAGTCTATGTGACTCAAAGATGTATGTTTATTGGTGGGTGCTGCCTTTAATGTGTGTTTTTAAGGCATCTGAGGGTACTCATTCTTTATGTTACATTTAGGAGGCCTCTGTGGTTCAGGTAGAGTACTTGTAAAGCTTTAATATATGTAGCTCTATGTGTTTGGTCTGAGGTACTTGAGACTGGGTTTGTGTGATGTTGTCTAATGCAGACATATCATTTCTGGTGTCTTTGTGCAAGAACTTTATCTCCAATAACATTATAAAACTACATCTCTCACAAACTGTGGCAGATTAAGCAGTAGGTGGTTGTCTATGAATAGGAGACAAATACTCCATTGTATCAGGATATCCATTTCAAGGAAGCTGGCTACAGAAACAGTTAGAAAGTGCAGATCCATTGTTCCAGTTGCTTATTACTGTAGGTTTCAGTTGGAGTACTGCCTAAGAAATTAGGAGTTGCTTATTTGGAATGCTATCTGTCAAAGATGAACAATATAAGTCTACACATAAAAAGGAATGAACCACTCAATGTAACTACTATTACATACACCCAGAATTTCTGGAGTATTATATAGGGAAGTTATGGTTCTACATGCTTGTGTCTGTATTGAGCATTGCTTAAAAGGCATATGGTGATCAGCACCTTGCAAACACAGACAAATTATGATGGTATACAAAAATACAAAAAAATTCAAATATCCCACTGACCAATAGCAACTCAGCACAATACAAGATTCCATAACCAAGAAAAGGGCTATGAATGGCTTAGTTCTTCATCTATTCTCACTAAAGTTAAAAATCAAAGCAATTTACACTCATCACAATAAAAACCAAAAATATGTGCAGTGCTATTAAAGTAGCTCAGTATGAAATGCAAAAGTACTTAACCTATGAGTTTCTAGATGGGTTGTTAGTCACAACTGGTATAAAACAATCAATAGAGTCATTGATTAGCATTGAGTAGCTATCCGCGGTGGTGGTGCTGCGGTAGCGTTGTCACCTCACAGTAAGACGTTGTCCAGTTCGACTCTCAGCTAGAGCATCTTCTGCGTGGAGACGCGTGAATGGGCGTACCTTCGTTGAAGGTAGTGCATCAGGGCTGGTAACTCGGCACGTAAAAATCAACTACCAATCATTAGCGGACCAGAGTTCCGCTGTGGCGACCCCTAACCGGGAAAAGCCGAAAGACACAAACATTAGCATTGAGTAGCTATGAGCAAATGAGCACAAATCTTCACAAATGCAGGCAACCTGTAATAGTAGACACACACGCACACACACACACACACACACACACACACACACACACACACACACACACACACACACCCAATGGGCCCACTGGCCAATAGCAAAACAGAAGAATTCAAGGTTCTAGAAATAATTAGAGGCCTAGAATTGGCTTAGTGCTTCCTCTACTGGCACTCGACTTTAAACCAAAGGAATTTTGAATAAGATTTCAGTAAATGTATATATACTTGACAATGGTACTAAGTGCTAATGAAATATATTTGTAGGAATAATCTATATATATTAGAACAGTAGGATGAGAAGAGTTTAAAAGAAATATGCAAAGAAGGGTAAACCTTCTAGATAGTGCAGGTTTAGCTGTCTAACTGGAGGAATCTCCCAGTCTGATCTACTAGTTCCCTACAGTATACGCAGATGAGAGGAGTCTGGGAGGAGTTTCCAGAAAAAAATATAGTAAGGGAAATTAACTAAAGAGAAATACTTGGTTGTATAAGCATTATGGATCTATAGAATGCAATGGGAGAAAAAAGTACTTAAACAGCTTACACAACTGACACTTTTGTGCTTACTGACCATAGCAGTGAAAGAGGAGAGGGAGGGGCTCGGTCGTCAAATGGCCATAAGGGACAGAAAACAGACACTGGCTTTTAAAAGCACATCAACAACAGTGTGAGAGAGTTGGGATAAATCCAACAGAAATGTACCAAGGCAGAGGTGAAATCAAACATAAAACAGTGCTACTGACCTACTAGCTGCAATTAGAGAACACAGTAATGTACTAACAGCAAAATGCTTTAAAATGACCCTGACAGAATATCATACCAAAACAAATGCAATGTAGCTCTTTACTTCCTTGGTGTAGAAATACTCAGAGCAACTTATTTTTGTTTAAAAATGTATACACAGAAATTATCTAAGTCCAAGCAAGCTAAAATGGCCAGCAGCAAACTCTAGACTCAGTGATGCACAGAACTGCTAAACAAAGGACAGAAGAAAACAATCTAACTTGGAAAACAGATTTGTAACAAACCAGATGGAAACAGACAGCAAGAGACCATAATCATTCTCTCATTTAGGCTGTGTAGTACTGCAGAGGTCTAATGCACAGTATGACAAACTGTTTTAGCCAAATAACAAAGTAATAAACTTACAGAAAACCTCAACAGAACTGCAACAAGCAAGAGATTAAATCATACAAAAAACAGTGCTACAGGCCTATTAGCTACACTTAAAGAATAAAGTAATGCATTTAAAACAAAATGCTTTAAAAATGAATCTGCCAGAATATTACAATAAAACAACTGCGATATATTTGTTTACCTTCCTGGTGTAGAGATACTCAAATTAACTTATTTTTATTTAGATATGTACTGACATAAGCAATCTTAATTCAGGCAAGCAAAACTTCGGGCAAAAATAAAAATAAAAACGGCAAGGCTCTAGTAGTTGTGCAAGACATCTGGGCTCATACTGCTATTCCAGTTACATGGCAAGAACAAATAATTACCTTAAGTATGGCATAAGTGAAAGGGGGGCTTGAAATGGATTTTGGAAGCAAAACCATTAATATTGCATTAATATAGCTGGCCTCATTGAAATATAAATCCTTAATGATAATAATGCATTGAAATATCTCCAAATACAAATATATATAATTAACAAACTCAGATACACTGAAAACTATACATAACCAAATGCTGCAGTTTTTCAGGTCCTCTGGCCTCACAAAGGAAAACACAGCACTGAGAAAGACTACATTGTACAATGCAAACCATGCAGTAGCATGAAGCACCTAGTACTTTCTGTTGTGTGGTAACAGTACCAATATAAATAGTTTAGATGCAAATGCTTTGGGGTATCACACAAAATGGAATGTGTGATTACAATGACTCACTCATGGCTCTAACTAGCTTTTTGGGGCAATTTGAAATGATGCAATTATGACTTTCTGAATGTTATTATAACTACCTGTGAACAAGTCTCAGCATCCCTACCAATAGACACTGCATGATCCCTGAGTAGGCCCTGAGGAGAGACCCTGCAATAAATAACCTCTCCATTCCACCTTTAGGTACTTCTAAAGGAAGGCACCTGGATGCCTAAAGTACTAAAGCTGAAATAGTAATGTCTCACTAACCAGCATTCCCATCAGAACAGAAGAGAGCCCCTGTAATAAAGTCCATATCTATTCCATCTGTAGGTACTTCAAAAAAAGGTATTTAGCTGCCTGTAGTAATAAAGCTAGAATAGTAACAATTAACTAACTAGCATTCCTAATGGAATACATGCCCTGAGATGCATACTGCCACTTAAATTGTGTTCAAAGTAATTATGGAATTTTAAGTAATGCTGGGTGTTAAACAAAGGAATTGCTACTTCTGTGAAATTCTCCTTGGCATTCCATTATATCCTATGCAAATAAATCCCACTTCTCCACTTTTTCACTTTTCATGGCAGTAGAACAGTGACTTCACGAACAAGTATTGAGCAGTGGTTTATGAACTAGTTGGCTTGCGCTGTTCTAGCTACAATTGCAGTGCGTAAAATTACCCACTGCAAAAACAAGATAGTCCTTCTTTTTATGAGGGCACTAAACATCTACTCACTCACCTGGTCTAGTCACTGATTAGCTGCTCTTCTAACCAGTGTGCATGCATACACTAATTAATTCCCACTGACTCAGGAGCTGTTGCATGTTTTACTTCCCTCCCACCCTCAGCTCCCCAGCAACTGTCCACACTCCTCAACTTTAGGCCATCCTTTCCCTATGCCCTACCCACCCATAACCACTTCTCCCTTAAAGTCTTATAGCTAATATTAAAATCGACACTATCAATACCACTGACCATCACAAACATACCCAAAGGAAATATCCTCCACAGTATCATACAGGTCTCTTGTCCACTGACACCTCCACCAACATCTGACACCAACAAATAAAATCACTATATACTGTATGTGTCTCTCCCTTATAGCAACTGCCAATACAACTTCCTCCACCCTAAATGCATTTATACTCCACCTACAAGTTATTTGACATACAGACATGCAGATTGCACCCCCCATGATATGTCCAAACACATTTTATACCCATATTGCATAAAACCTTTTCACTATACTAACTGAAACTTCCACCCCTAACAATTCCCTACTCAACCCCAACCACAGCTCACCCCATTAACACCACCACACCTCATATACCACATCACCACACTATTTAATTCTTTAGACAACATTCCAATTTGCAAAGCAGCCATCATCTTCCATACCTATACTGCACTTCATCTCCTTTTCTTCTAACAATGTTTTACAAAAGCCAATATTCAGTCTCTCTGCCCACTATAATTCAGCAACTATCCCACCAACAAACACTTCCCTTCAGACATATCCTACAAACTTACATGTATATCTCATTTCTACCTGCTTATCCATCTTTTCATCTCATATTCCACTACAGATCCCAAACTTACTACTTAAGTTCACCACATTATCAAGCTATTACTACTGAGAGAAGTGTTTAACCCAATCCAGGCCCAGCTCCCCTAACATACTCTCCAATAAATGCACAAAGCCACATGAGGAATAAAACTGACCCTATAACACCTTCAACACACATTATGACCCAGCCCTACTTGGTATCACAATATCTTGCATCAAAAATGACAACCTTCTTTATACCACGTTTTCTACAATTGCAACTATTATTACCTGGAAGGTAAAACAGGGCTATGGAATGCCAGAAGACCCTGCTTCTGTATAAATCTCATGTAAAATACAACATATCATTCAGGCTAATACACTTTTAGACTGTCTTCCAAACTAAGTACTAGTACAAATATTTATAGCATAAACAACCAATTAATCTAGAAAGAGATAGCTTCCTCTCTTCGGCTTCCTTAGGCAAATTCAATAACCTTCTGCACAACATAACCTATGCCACTAAAAACATAGCCAACCTTATTCTGCTATACCCACAAAGTCAAATACAAAATGAAGTCCTTGACATCCTACCTGACTTCAACCTTAATTAATTAATAAAACAGCCCATCTATTCCAATCTCCCCAAAACAACTGCCCCTTACTTGACCTAATAATCACTAATAATCAACACTTACCTAGTAACAGACATCATCATCCATCCTCACTCCCTCACTCATCATTAACTAATTTTATTTCTCCTAAACTTTCTAAACTTAAACCTACCCCCACCAACTATGCTGTCTTAGTGTGAAGTCAAATTTGAATATCCAAAAACTCAAAGTAACCAGCTCCACCTATGGCTAGTCATAAATACTAAACTTTAATCACTATCCTCAAAAGTCTACAAGACATGCTCATTTTTTTTAAACTGGCCACCTTAAATTGAATAACTAACTCGTTTTTCAAATGCTTTTAATGCATTTGGATTAATGGACAAATATGTGTATGCAATTGACTCAAAGAAAAAAAAGCATCCTTCAGATGAATATGCATTTCAGGCAGCTACTCCAGAGTTAAAAATGAGATACAGTTTATTTTAAGTCTGACGGCTTAGAACAAGAGGACATGAATGAATGTTTTTCATCTGAATGTCAGCCTGTTCACCCATCAATCTGTAGCTCATTTTGCCCCTTTTTGCACATTTGGACAAATTATATGATAAACAGAAAATTCTGACCGGAATACATGAAATATGGGAAACATTGAAAAAAAAATGAAAACACTGTGAAGCATATTCCATGTGTAAATATGCTTAATGGAATCAAAATGATTTTAGATATTCAGGATAACCTAAAGGGTGTATTTTGTCCTGCATAAGATCATTTGACTGATGATTGTACAAGAGGTGATATAATGTATGTGGAAAGATAGGTCATATTGCTAGAAGCTATAGGTCATATTGCAAGTATTGTAACTCTAGGGAACATTTGTAATATGATTGTGTTAAAGAAAATGTAAATGTTGAAAATAAAACTTTGAACAAACTGTGCAAGGAAAGTTACCATTCAAAGACATAGTACC
Source organism: Protopterus annectens (assembly GCF_019279795.1). Classification (NCBI taxonomy): domain Eukaryota; kingdom Metazoa; phylum Chordata; order Ceratodontiformes; family Protopteridae; genus Protopterus; species Protopterus annectens. The sequence continues at coordinate 661,702,769 of NC_056729.1, read as the reverse complement.
TGGTCAAGATAAAGAGGTAGAGAGGAGAAAGATGTTTCTGTGGATGGAGAAAATGATAAATAATAGCAGGTTGTAGAAAAGAAGATGTTAAAAACTTAAAGAAACTAAAAAGGTGCAAAACAATAAGCAAACTGAAAGCTGTTGCTTGAGGTAATCAAGATAACGAAAGTAAAAGAAAAAATAGCCTGAAAGACAAACCGAGAGAAAAAGGGTAAAGAATAGTTTTATCTGTCATTTCCTTAATTTAAACTGAACAAGAAGTTAAAGCAGAATAATTGCTGTGGAACAGTGGTGTAAACAGTGAAAACATAATATGCATATTAGATACATGTTTTAATAGCATAAAACAGAAAAAAACGGTTAAAATAAGTTTGGGGTGGAAGATCATAAGTTCTGTGGATAATGATTTAGGTTCTGGAATCATAATACTGTTAAACTGAATGATATTACAATTTATGAAGTTACTACTGGCTGTCCAGTAATGTTAGTGATATCAGATTTTTGTACTAAAGGATAGGTATGAAATGTATGGTAATGTATTCCTTTACATCAGGTACTAACAGAACACACATTTTTCAGGAATTTAAAACATATATAAATGTAAACATGAATAGGGTGATTTGGGGAAATTTTAATTGTGATATAAGGGAAAGAAAAAGAAAACAAGGGGAAAAAAGTTTAAGTATGCAAAGAACACATCTTCACAATTTTGATTTAACATAGAATAGGGACAGAGAGTCTATATTTATTTATTGAAGGTTCAGTTCAATCAACCTTTCTTCATCGAACCCTAAAAAATCGAATGTTCATTTCAGCAAACATTCTTATCAATAAAAATGTAAACAGGGAACCTAAGCACTTGGGCAAAACAATGCCAGAACAGACACCACAGTAGGTAAAACCCACCAAAGTGGGGGGCTTAACCCCCACACCTCCCAATGTGGGAGCAATGCCTCCACATGCCCCTTAACTATATATACCAACTCCAGGATTGCATAGAGTGGGGAAAAGGGCAAATTTGTGCTGCTAGCCAACTGCTTCCATTCCCTATGTACATCTTTTGCTGACGTGAATGTTCAATGGTTAGGGATCGATGAAGAAAGGTTTCCCAAAGTGAACCTTTGATGAATTAATATAGACCCAGGGACAGAAGTGTACTTATATATAAAGGGAAAGCCAGAATTTCACTTTTAGTACTCTCAGAAAGACTAAAGGAATCTAATATCACTTTGCTGAATTTTTGATCATGTAGCAGTGCGAGCTGTTTTTGGCACAAACAGCTTATCATTGAAGAAGGCAAGCGATTGAAGGGATTAAGTAAGCACTGTTCAAAAATTATAGGTGTCACGATGAAGGCATATATTATTTACAGAACATTTACAGATGAGAGGTTTTATGGGAATTGGTTATACTGGCTGATTACAAAACAAAATATATCACTATAGCGTAATTTAGAATGTCTGTAGCATAAGAGTAAAAAATAAATTTATGTAGAAGAATGTCAAAAATTACAAGAAATTACAGAAGATGATAATAATGAGAAAACAATGATACAGCAAAAGTGATATTTGTGTGAATAAAACAAACATATGGTTAAGGTTATTAAGGCAAAATTTTGTAATTAAAAGTGTAAAGGTAGAGCTTGATTGTGTTTTTTAAGTAGGCAAATAGCGTTTAACAAAAGTGTGCTACTAGATGTACAGAATGAAAAAGCTGTTTTAGTTCAGAAGAAATAAAGTGTAAAATATGTTTGATGCTATGTGTGTGCATAAACTGATTATACAGATTATACAGGATGTGGAACTGGAGAAGGTAACATATTTCTAAAGAAACAATGGATATACTAAGCAGAGAAAGTATTATTAAAGAAGTTCAAAAAACAAAAAGCATAGAAACAGGAAGAACTGAGACTGTACCAGTGAAAGATGGCACTGATTACACATATTACAGAAAAATGAGCAAGGGAAAAATAAATATTTTCATTAAGTAATATGGATGTGGTTGAATTAGGGCATAAAATCACAAGAAATATATAGAAGTATATGCAAGAAATGTGATAAGAAACTAATAAGCAATTGGAGACCTATATCAATGTGTAATGCGTATTATAACATAGTGATGATTCTTCAAATATGGTTTGATAATCTCATAAAAGAAGATGGAGTATGTAGAATGAAAGGTTAATATGATATATATATATAAATATATATACACATATATATATATATATATATATATAAATATATATACACATATATATATCGATTACAGTTAGGGAAGTAATAGACAAAATTGCACAAAAACAAACTGAAGATAATTTTTTTAATGTGATGTTAAAAATGCTTATAATAATACATGTCATAATCAGTTATGGAATTTTTAGCACAACATGATATTCCAGATAAAATTATTATTATTTTTTTAATTTTTATGAGAAAAGTAACTTCAAAGATATTAGTAAATGTTTCGTTAAGCATAGCGATTGAAGTTAGTAACATCAGGAATGTCCAATGACTATGATACTTTTTGGCTTGGTTATAAATGTTGTTAAAGAAAAAACTACAAATAATTATGAGGAACATTTTATTTGTAGGGACTTAGAGCCTATTATGATGTGTTATACAGACAATAGTGTCATAATATTTGAAAACAATGTATGGCTAAGTGTTGTCTTGAAGGATTTATGTTTTCTTCTATGCATACTTGGATTAAATTTAAACAGAGAAATTGTAAAAGATATTTAGAAATAAAAAAATAGGTTGTATGTAATTTACTTGGAATGGTATTGATGTGTTAGGCATTAAAGGAGCGTAGAGAGGAGAAAGGTTCTGGATATGACTTGTCTGGTATTGTCAGTGAGGAATGCCTAGCTTCTGCACAGTGAGCCAAGTTTGATGTGAACTTTCTTAATTGTGATGGGCATGTGTTGTTCAAATCTAAGCTTGTAGTCAATAGCCACAGCAAGGAGTTATGTATGCTCAACTGGTTGGATGACTGTGTTGTTTGCGGAGAGAATGAGAAAGGAGGAGTGGTTAGAGACTGTCCGCTACTGGTAATTAGCATTAACTGTGTCTTTTTGTGGTTAAGGATTAGTTCTGA
>NC_056729.1:661694670-661697170 GCF_019279795.1 Protopterus annectens | reverse complement strand
GGACGTATAAGAGAATTTAAGTACCTTTATCTGCACTTTTTTTTTCAAAAAAATACAGTATTTAAATTGATTTTAACTGTGTTGCAGGAATATTAACTGAACTGGAAGCTTTGACTCTGCTCTTCAGTTAGTTTCAGTAATCTTAGTGGCCTTGAAACTGCCCGCCCCTCTTGTAAATTTGTATTTGGATACTCCTTCTGGGCCCATCTCATTTGCTCACTCAACTGAGTGCAGTGAGATCATATTCTGATTTCAGGCACTCCTACTGTGTACAAAGAGGGCATCTGGGAAAAAAAAAAAAAAAAAAATTTAAGCGTGTTTCCTGCCTTTCCTGTTAAGTGGTATAGACTATCTGTAGGCTTCTGAGCCCCCAAGCCCTTCTGTGTTGGAGGGAAGCCTTCTAGCTTAGTTTTTTTTCTTATAACTAGCCAGTTTTCTAGTTTCAGCACTCAAATCTGTTTGTTTGATCTCAGCACTTGTTCAGAAAAAAAAAAAACATTTCATCTGCTTTTACTGTACTTGTGTTTCTACCTACTTTATTTTACTTTTGCATCATCTTAAAAGTACTCAATTGTATTTATTACTGCTTGGTGTAACTCATTCTAAGCCTTTTGGTTTAAACACTTGGGCTTCGGACCAGTTGTTTTGCACTGAGAGGGTTTGTGGTCTGCACTGTAGTGGCAGAACAGGTAGCTTACATCCTTCTAGGTTGGGAACTGCTGATTGAGGGCTCAGTGTCTGTTATTCTAAAAGTGTATTAATTCTGGTTTAAGCACTTGGGCTTTCAGGCCAGTTATTTTACATTAAGAGGGTTCGTGGTCTGCACTCTTGTGGGAGGAGAGGCTGGACTCTGCCCTTCTGAGCTGGGAATTTCTGGTTAAAGGCTTATAGTGCATGCATATCTGAACTGCTTCTTACTGAAGTTGGTGCGCCTTGTTTGCTGTGGCATAGACTGGATTCGGGCCTGCTGGATCTAGCTTTGTTTGTGTAACTTGAGCACTAATCCAGGCATTCTCTAAAGTATTCAATTGTATTTATTACGGCTTGGTAGTAACTTGATTAAAGTGTAGCTATCATTCTAAGTCTTTTGGATTAAGCACTTGGGCTTCAGACCAGTTGTTATACATTAGGAAGGTTTGTGGCATGCACTGTGGTGGCAGGACAGGTAGCTTTCATCCTTCTAAGTTGGGAACTGCTGATTGAGAGCCCAGTGTCTGTTATTCTTAAAGTGTATTAGTTCTGGTTTAAGCACTTGGGCTTCAGGCCAATTATTTTACATTAAGAAGGTTTGTGGTCTGCACTCTTGTGGGAGAAGAGGCTGGACTCTGCCCTTCTGAGCTGGGAATTTCTGGTTAAAGGTTTATAGTGCCTGAATATTTGAACTGTATCTTACTGAAATTGGTACACCTTGTTTGCTGTAGCATAGACTAGATCCAGGCCTGCTGAATCTAGCTTTGTTTATATGCTTGTTGTTTGTTTGCTTGTTATTTCCCTGGAACGCTAATTCCACCTAATACGCGGCTTCTCAGCACTTCTGTGGATCACTAGTGATATCTGCATTGCTTACTGTACTTATTTCCTTGTTTCACTTGAAAGAAAGTTACTGTTTGTCGTTTTTGCATTTAAGTTACCTGTAACACATTGCACTTAAGTTACCTGGCACTTGCTCACTAAAGCAATTATATAAGTCAGCACTAAAAATTAAAAGCACTACACCCTCACTCCCCACTGGCCCTTGTTTTCAATTATTAGGAATTCCCAATATTATTCTAGCATGTCCAAAGGTCAGTTGTCAATCTCCTCTCCGGTCCAGCTGGTGAATCTGGGAATCTTGAGGCAATGTTACAACTGCCTCATATACACAGAAAACCCTCTCCTCCTCCCAACAAATTCCAACACATGTGAGAGATGCAACCATATAGCCAAACTGGAGGCTAAGCTCTCTCAACTCAGTACTGGCATAACCAGTCAGGAGGAGAAGGAAACCACACTCACTACAATTCCAGTCTCACATAGACCTACCATGACAGCAAACCAAACACATAATCACACAAAAACATACTCAGAGGCTCTAAATAAAGATCTGCCTAAGCAGCTGAGACCTCCAAAGCAGACACCCAAGCAACCGCTACCCCAAAACAAAACACGTGCAACACATATCTCACAAAGCCAGTGTGCCGAACAGTCACAGCCCTTAAGACTAAACAACACACCTGATACACTTGTAATAGGTGACTCCATCGTCAGGCACACTGGCGTCCCACTCACCAGGCTGAACAAGGAGAGGGACAGGGTGAGCAGGCTGTCGGTGCTAGGATCCGCCACATAACACAAGCACTCAGGTCACTCCAAGGCAAGTACAAATATGACTCAGTCATTGTCCATGCTGGTGTGAATGACCTGAGACGTACATCCCTGGACTACATGAAAAGAGACATAAAGGAGCTCTCTGAGCATGTAGCCCAGGCGGTATGACCCTGACCTTGAGTAGCATCTTACC
>NC_056729.1:661679670-661689670 GCF_019279795.1 Protopterus annectens | reverse complement strand
AAAAGGAGCAGTGTGTGAGAATTTACTATTTCCTTTTGGTGTAAAAGCACATGAGGTAAGAGTATTTATTCTTATTATCAGAAACATTTTGTGACATTATATTTGAGATTGTTTTCTCAATGAAAAATTTTCTTGGAGAATATAAAAAAAAAGAAAGACAGTAACCTATTGAATCTTTATGCGATAAAAAGATTTTAACAAGGAAAAACATTCATGTACAATTTCAAACAGAAAATAAGGTAAAAAGAGAAACTTTGAAAGGGCTTTTAAAATGTTATGTAAAAAAGTACGGGACATTGCAAAAGTTTATGACAAAAGGGGTTTATGGACTGGTGGCTGGGATTGTGATATTATGTTAAAATGTAAAGGCAAAAAATTGTACATATATCAAGTATGATAAATGTGGAGGGGAACAGGGGTGTAATAAAATACTGGGGACAAACCAAAACTTTTTTTTGTGGAAAAGACAGACATTTGATAAGTAACTGTGATGAAAGAAAATGTTATATTTGTGGAGAAATGGGGCATGATGCAAAAATGTGAATTAAAATGTAAAAAATTGGACATTTATGGATGTATTGTAAAAAATGAAAATATGAGTAAGGAAAACGTGAAAAAAGTGAAGAAAATGAGCAAAGAGAATAATTTTAGATGTAGTAGAAATAGAGGAAAAGTTAGATGAGAAAAATAATAAGGAGAACATAGAAGAAAGATCTGAAATAAGTGATGAACAAGACATAAATTGGGAGGTAGAAGGTGTGACGCCCATGCCCTGGCCCAGCAATCAAGGAGCCTCAATCCTCACCACTAACACCAGAGAGGGCATCTCATATATGAGGAAAGGATAACAAATACACAAAGTAAAGCACAATTACCCTTAAGAGCATACAGAGATCACAGTCACTCCGGGGCTGGTCGCTCCCTTACTCTCCAGGTCCCCAATAAGACTCCCCACTAGCACAGCTATAGATTCCAGATCTCAGCCTAGCTGGGAAAGCTAAAATCTCCAGCATCCTCTCTGTCCAACCAGTGCTTTGTGTCCCTGCCCAAGTAGCTGACACACTCACTTTGAGATAAGAGTTTATAAAACCACATAGACACTTTTGTGGAAGGCTGGCACAGGTTCTCTAGCTGTGCCCTTTTTACCCAGACTATACGGTAGTAATTACTGCCACCACCCAGCTAATATTTATCAGCTACTCAAAGGCCCTTAAAAGGGTGTCCAATTATTACTGTGCAATATTATTATCCAGTTGGTAGATGTGACTAAACAGTCAAGGCTTATTAGAGTGACTTGGTACAGTAATCACTATAAATATGCAATGTACTCTAGAGCTTAAATTATCTCTATACAAATGAGCCGCAGTTAAAAGGTTTTAAAATATTTAATAATAAATAATTAAAACCACAAGACAATACTTTCTACTACACAGTCAGTGCTAGTCAAGAGTTCAGAGATCACACAGAAATACTTAAAATAAATCAATAGTACAGTTCTGACATCACAGAAAAACACATAGTCTAATCTTTCTAGCTTCTAGCTTTCCCTAAAAGAAAACACAAGTCTAAGATAACTTACATGTGTGCAAGAGCCAGAGTGCTGTGAGGTGGATGACCAAGACAAAAATGTTCAATGCCTTCTGATTCTGTCTGTTTAAATTGAAACTGCTGTTCTGATAAAACATTACATCATTTCACACTTTCCTAGTGTTCCCAGGCTGACAGAAACTGCATTTACTTTCTTTTATATTTAGGCAAAAACCAGAGCAATAAAGGACATTCCACATGTAAATTCTGGTCATTAACTTTAGCCTTAAAACAATAAGGAGGAAGCCTTCATCTAGCCTGGCCAGAGCCGAATTGTAAACATCAAAGGCAGTTATGAAATAATTTTAATTTCAAAGGACCAACAAGAAATGCTTGACTTAGCTTTCTTTACAGCAGAGGGCAATGTCGTCACATTGTTTTAAGTTTAACATTTCACAACATATTCTTTCATTTAAGAAGCAAGCTTGCATTTCAACATTTCACAGTATTTACAAATGATAGAATTATGTACCAAATTCTATTTGACTAGGCTGAAAGCCTTCACACATCTCTACCAGTCTTCGCAGAAGGTTCTGAAATAAGGGATGAATAATACATAAATTGGGAGGTAGCAAAAGAAGAAAGAATTCTATTGGCAAAAAGGAAAAAGACAGGAAATGAAAATTTAAAGGGATACAAACAAAAGAAATAAGAAAGGAAATGGATGAAAAAGAATATATGTGGCAAATGATTGGGGGTTGGTATAATGTTTAAGGTGTTTGACTCACAAGCACAAGATACTGTGTTTCATTCTCACCTTTGGGAGAAAAATCAGCTAGAAATAGAATGGCATATTAAGAAAGCTAGCCTAGTACTTAGCTATGAACTATAAAGTCATGAATCTGAGGAAAAGGGAAAATGAAAATTTTAGAGTGCTTTCTGTGAATGTGAATAATATTAAGAATATAAGAAGAAGCATATAGATTTTGGAGTGGTATAATACGTGTGACATACAGGTAACTATATTAGAAGACAAAAGTTTTTTAGCAAATGAAATGTTACAAACAGAGTAGCTATGGGAAATGAGAGATTCTTTGGAATAGCTCTATTCTGTAGAAAAACAATAATGACATTAGCTGTAACTTTAGCAAAAGTGGGAGGGTTAACCATTGAAGATTTAAAATGGAAAGAACAAGTAGATAGAATTATAACATTATAAGCCTGATTTTAGACTATGTACTGATAAATATGAATGTCATAATAACAGAAGACTTTAATTGTGATTTAGCAGGCAAGTGTAAAAAGAAAGGAAATTATAGAAGTTATTAGATGTGGTAAGTTAAAACTTTGGTACAAATGTCATAGCCTTAGAAAGGGGTATGTACAGAACTGAAATAGACTATTTTATGGTATCAGAATGTTTAGTTATAGGAGAAGGGGAGTTAGTTTCAACAGGATTTTCTGCTTATCTTGCAATAAAGAGAGGTATAAAGGAAAATAAGGAATATATAAAAATAAGCAAGCAAAAAGGATTAATGACAAAGCATGGAATGATGAAGGGAAGAGAAAGAGAGAGAGTAATACAGTTATGGAAAGATGGTATTACTGTGAGAACATTTTATAAAAAGTCATCGGAATGGGGATGATATTAAAGAAAAATATAAATAAAATATGTTTTATAGTGGCTATATGATGGAAGAAATATATAAAACAACATACACTGATGCATTTGAATTTTTAGAACATAATGATAGAAAGTACTTTGACAAAGAAAAAGAATTATATGAAATAAATCAAGAAAAAAATACAGGAACTGTTATATAAGCAATGATAATTTTGCAAGGAAAAACAGAAGTATTGAGTTACTTAAGCAGATTAGGAAAGTAAGAGGGTACTGTAATGACAGAAATAAAAAAGTAAAAGGAGAAATAGAAAGAACTCAAGAAAAATATGAATAGCATAGTACAATATGTACAAGAAATGTTTAAAGAGAAAAGAAGTTAGTGAATAAAACATGGAAAGTAAAAAGTTAACAGAAAAAGAGAATAAAGAGTTGCAAAAGTAGATTTCTTTAAATCAGCTAGATAAAGTATTAGGATGAGTAAATACAGATTTGGCTACAGGGCCAGATGGAATAGAGTATGGAATGTATAAAAATTTAAGGAACTGGAAAAAAATATATAGTTTAAAGATTTTGAATGAATGGTTAACTGAAGGTTTAATGTATAAAGAATTATGTAAATATTAAAATTCATATGGAAGAAGGAAGATCGAAGACAATTAAAAAGCTGGGGACATGATAGTACTGAATAATAATGATTATTAGATCTTTATGGAAATAATACAAAAGAAATTTGTAACTAAAATGGAAAATATTATGGAAGGTATATATATATATATATATATATATATATATATATATATATATATATATATATAGTATAAAGGGGAAGGGTGTCAAGAATTATTAATGATAGAGAAATTGTGGAAGATATTATGAACAAAAAATAAGAAGTAAAATTATGGTAGGAGACCTTAATAAGGCATTTGACGCAATTGAACATAAAATGTTATGGGTAGTAATGAAATAATATAATATAAGTGAGAAAGTTAGGAAATTATGTATTTCAGTACAAATGGCTGGTTATGCCATGAGGTACATATGAAGAGTGGTGTAAGACGTGGGTGTCTATTGATTTGTATACTCTTTTCAGAAGTTATGAATTTGATAGTATATAAAGTAAATTACAAAATGAAGGAAGCAGTGTATATAACACTTGAAGAGTTAAGAATTCCAGTTATGTTAAAATATGAAGATGACATTATAATAATTGCAAAAAAGAGGTTAAAAGAAGTAATAATTTGCACAAATGAGTGTCTAGAGGTTGTAAGGATGGCTTTAAATAAAGAGAAAAGTAAAGGTTTAGGTTATATAGAAAAGATAGAAGGTATATATTTTACAATGAATAATATTCCTGTGTTAGGCATAAAAATAAAGATATAAGTAGGACTCAATGGGAGAAGGACAATAGAAGAAATAAAACAAATCTGTCTTATCTAGAGAGTTTATAAATTATCATTAAGAAAAAAAGGCTTATTTGATAAATTCGGTTGTTGTTGTTGTATCTTTTGGCTTTTCCCGGTTAGGGGTCGCCACAGCGGAACTCCGGTCCGCTAAGGATTGGCAGCAGATTTTTACGTACCGAGTTGCCAGCCCTGATGTACAACCTTCAACGAAGGCACGCCCATTCACGCATATCTCCACACAGAAGACGCTTTAGCTGAGAATCAAACAGGACAACGTCTTACTGTGAGGCCACAACGCTACCGCAGCACCACCATGGTACTGATGGGAATATACCATACTTAGCAAGTGTATTTATGTTGCCAAAAGTATTTGAAAAAGAATTATTGCAGATATTTTTTTTTTTATTTACATGGGGTTCTAGATGAAACCCAGTTGAATGAGGAATGTTGTATGTAAATAAAGAAGCAGAGGGTTTGGAGTTAATTAACCCATTAGTATATGCTGCATCATTAAATTTCTGTAAAGTGTTAAAGTGGATAAATGAAAAAGATGTGAGATTAGTAGTAAAACTGTATAACTATAAGTATGATGCATTTTTGTATATTGTAAAAAAACAGGGAAAGAGAAAAAGAGTGCCTAAATAAAGAAATAAAATATTACAGAGAAAAATGTTTTTATGGAAAATAAAAATTGATATTATAGGAAAAGATAGAAAAGCATGGTATAAGAATGCAATGATAAAACTTTACTATGTAAAACCATGGCAAAATCTGACAGATGAAAAAAAAATAATGCTATATAAATAAGAAGCAAATGGTGTAATCAGAAGGCAGAGGGTTAAGATTTTTTGTGGAGACTGGTGATAGATAAATTGGCAGTAAAAGGAAATATGCCATATAAAAAGAAAAAACAATATAATATGTTTACTTTTTTGTCAAGAAGAAGAAACGTGTTTTTGAAATGTAAAAGAGTGAAAAAGTTATGGGGAAATTATGTAAAGAAGATTTTTTGAAGATATAAAACAAATGGATATGATTAAATATGGATATTATAAGAATAGAAGTAAAGAATATCTTAAAAGATAGATAAAAAGTTATTTTATGTCATATGGGTTATACAGAATGAAAGAATAAATAAAATTTGTATTTAATGGTAAATGGATTTTAGCAACAACATTAAGTAAAATCAAGATGGTGGTTATGGAAAAAGGAGTGAAGGTCTAATAGGGATGAACATTTAGGATGATTGTGAAGGAAATTATGAATACATGTAAATGGATTTGGATATCTAATATTTTGTAAATAATGTTATTTTTGTATATAAGTAAGGACCTCTATCTTTTTTGGAGACCTGGAGAGGTGGAGATATGCTCTAGAGAGAAGAGGAATGAAGGTCAGCAGGACTAAGACAGAATATATGTGTGTGAATGAGAGAGGATAGAGGAATGGTGAGTATGCAGGGAGTAGAGGTGGTGAAGGTGGATGAGTTTAAATGCTTGGGATCAACAGTTCAGAGTAATGGTGAGTGTGGAAGAGAGGTGAAGAAGAGAGTACAGGCAGGATGGAGTGGGTGGAGAAGAGTGTCAGGAGTGATTTGTGACAGATGAGTACCAGTAAGAGTGAAAGGGAAGGTCTACAAGAGGGTAGTGAGACCAGCTATGTTATATGGGTTGAAGACAGTGGCATTGACAAAAAAGCAGGAGTCAGAGCTTGATGTGGCAGAGTTGAAGATGTTAAGATTTGCACTGGGTGTAACGAGGATGGACAGGATTAGGAATAAGTATATTAGAGGGTCAGCCCAGGTTGGAAGGTTTGGAGTCAAAGCCAGAGAGGCAAGATTATGTTGGTTTGGACATGTTCTGAGGAGGGATGCAGAGTATATTGGGAAAAAGATGCTAAGGATGAAGCTGCCAGGTAACAGGAAAAGAGGAAGGCCTAAGATAAGGTTTATGGATGTGGTGAGAGAGGACATGCAGGTGGTTGGTGTGACAGAGGAAGATGCAGAGGACAGGAAGAAATGGAAACAGTTGATCTGCTGTGGCGACCCCTGATAGGAGCAGCCGAAAGAAGAAGAAGTAAGAAACTCTATCCTTTTCAAAAAAGGTGTAGTGGGATCTTTTACATCAACCTGAGCTGCTACCAACTCAAACAGATGTGCCTTTGGTTTAACTTCTCATAGTTTCATAGGTGAGTACTACACTAGCTGTCCTTGCAGGCCACTTTAAGCATAGACAATTTCCCCAAAGGTGATAATCAAACCATCCACCTTGTGTTTGTGAAATAAACCACTTAACCATTATGCCAGATCCCAAGTTAAAGGAAAACATACTCTGGAGTGCAACAACCCCCTTATGCTATAATTGATCTACCTGGTGTGAAAATAGAAGACACTGCCTTCTGCATTAAAGGCAAATGTGCTACCTGTTGCATCACTGCCACTGCTGAAACAGTCTAGTAATGAGAGAATACATTGCTAGCTAAATTACAGGGAACTGTACAGATTAGTGTATAATGAGGGAGGGGCCGAAGGGCAGAGAAGTAGTGCAACAGTTAACACTGTTGCCTCACAATGCTTGGTTCTGTTCTGGGTGCTTAGTGTGGAAACTGCATGTCCTCTTTGCATCGACAGAAATTTTTATGCAGTGCTCTGGTTTTCTCGCAGGAAAGGTTTTTGATCAAGTTGACTGGGTCTTTTTATTCTATATTATGTAGTACATGGGATTTCCAGCTAAATATATAAAATTAATAAAATATTTATGCAGTGGCTTATCTTCCAAATTAAAAATAAGAGCAGGGTCATCAAAAAGCTTTGACTTAATTAGGGGGACTAGACATGGGTATAATTTCCTCCCCTAGGATTTGTAGTTTATTTGGAACCCTTGGCTGCTAATATAAGGCATTGTCCAATGGTAGAAAACACTGTTTTATCTAAGTAGCATTAACTTTCTGAAAAGACAGATAATTTGATTGTGCATTTATTTAATTCTGAGAGAGACTTGCCTGTGGTGGTAACAGGTCTATATCACATTGTTGAACTCACAGGAGTTCGAACAATGTAATATCGAACTGGTAAGTTCGAAACCCAAAATGTACGAACACACAGAACAGCGATTTTTTTCCCAGGGGAAAAAAATCGCTGTTCTGGTGCAAAAAAAACACATACACTTTAAACTTAAACTAATGTGGGGGCTTCACCACCCCACACCTCCCAACATGGTGGCTGTGCCCCCCACACACCCCTAATTAAATATACCAAATCTGAGATTGCACCAAAGTGGAGGAAATAGCAAAGCCGTGAAAATGGCCCACCGATTTTTTTCCCTGGGAAACAAAATCGGTGTTCCGCGGCTTCACTATTTCCATACTTCGAATATATGGGTTCAATATTACAATGTTCGGACTCCTGTGAGTTTGACATTGTAATATAGATCTGGTGGTAACATACTTTGTAAACATTTGTTAGATTATTGAGATAAACAATTAATGTAGCCAAGACTAGAGAAGTGAAAATAAATGTACCCTTTCCTTTGGACTGGTTCAGGGATTTTCCTTTTTGCATGACATAGACCAGATAACATATTTAAGTACCTAACATGCTCAGTATATTAGCAGAGTTATCCCATCGAGAGTTTTTTTTTTTGAGAAATCATGGATTTTCTTCATAGATGGAAGGCCCTGGGCTTGATGCAGTGGACTTAGGCAGTTACACAGCTTATCCTTTCACTAGTCTTACATATATTGTTTAGGGCAGGTCTGTGCAAACATCAGAAAATTAGTGATGGACTTTATCTAGGTATGAGGTAAACACAAAGTCAGCTGGAACATCCTAACTTTGCCATTGTCACAAGGCAGTTTATGGGTTCCTGACATGTATACAGCCCTAGATGTGTAGACAAAAGCAGCTGAGCTCAGAAATGTACTGGCATTGCTGAATGAGAGCTATGGGGCAATATGGAAAGACAACATCTTGGCCAGGCTTGAAATGATACTGAAGTTTTAATTGAAGTGAGATGTTAAGAGGGATGACCTAATCATCATGCTGAGTTTATGAAAGTCACAAGATGGGCCTTAGTAAAGCTGAAACCCTTTTCTTAGCACACAGATCTCAGTCCAATAGAAGTTTCAGAACATTGTTGTTCCTTTATACCACTTTATAAAATGAAGCTAGCTTGCTGTGAAGGCCTCACTTACTGAGAAAAAATGCTGGAAAATAACACACCTATCAGTTGGCAGTCTTTAAGAAAAAGTAACTAGTTGGGGGGAACTTATGGACTTTTATGATAGCCTGATAACTAAACTTCAAAAGACAAATTCTGTAAAACTGATATGGAGAATTGCTCTCATTGGATTAGATGAAACTTGGAAAATAGAAGTTCAAAGTATCCTAAAAAACGGTATCATACGTATGACATACAAAATTCTTTTAGAAGAAAGAAATAAAATGAAAAATTCAGGTTACTATGGGAAAGGGGTATGAAGGTTTTTTTCTCCCAAGGAGAAATGGGCTGAGTTTTTCTACACTCTTTGATATGCTACTTATTGTATGAGATTTTTTTTTTGTTTTTGTTTTTATGACAGTGACAATTTAAATACTTTCATACCCCAGCACATTTAGGCAGATTATTTCCAGCATCCCCTGTGATTTGATATAGATACAATTGATGAAAAATGGGGAATTGGCACTATGTATTCTGGAAGTTTCTGGTTTATCTAAGTTATTTGGAAGATGGTCTGTCTCATTAACTCAAGCACTGTTCCTTTTAGATATATGCAATGTGATTATAGCAAATAAAAGTGAGTTAGCAATGCTGAACTTGGTGATGTTATGTTACTTTGCAAGAAATATGTCACATGCAAGTGCAAACAGACAATAGCCCAACAAAGTAAAATAAGGTTAATCTGCTGACTGATCTAATAGAGCTGGCTACAGAAAATCAGTGTGTAAAGATCAGACTATTAGAGAAATGGTTAGTATGCTGCAGTTTTATGTTGTAATTACTCCTTATCAAAGAACATTGTAGGGACTACAGTATATTTCTCAAGGATGCGTTTTGCTCTGTGTGACTTATTGAATAGTTCAGATTTTTGTTACTGACTTTTAGAAATCACATTTCTAGTGTATTTATATTTTATATCTGTCACAATCACTGTGAATTGCTTTGTTGCTGGTGGTTACTAAACTTGACATTCTTTCACACAAACAGGTGTACAATATTTTCCAGAAGAGGTCAATAGAACCCCTCCAGTAATAACACTTTCTCCCCAACTAACAGTAATGCTGCCGCTAGCTAAACTACCTTCTAAAAAACAAGAACGCAAATTATTATTTTCCCGTAGGATAAGCCAGCCTTTAAATACTTGAATGATAGCAATTAGCAATCAATCTTCAGTAGTTAGATATCAAACTGTTAATAATACCAATCCAATGCACAAGGCTTTCAAGTCA
>NC_056729.1:661277170-661337170 GCF_019279795.1 Protopterus annectens | reverse complement strand
CCTACCTTGATCTGGCCAAAGCCTTCTACACTATTCCCCACTCTGGTATAATACATAAACTTTCTCAACTAGGCATCAAGCCATATGTTACCAGATGGATAGCAAACTGGCTCACTGATAGAACCCATCTAATCAAAATAGGTGAGGCCACCTCAAGCAGTAGAGCTGTAAAGAGTGGTTGTTTCCCCAGGAATCAGTCTTGGGGTCTCTGTTATTCAGGATATACTTTTCTGAGGTGCAGGCCAAAACCAGTAGGCTGTGGCTGACCGAGTTTGCAGGTGACTACAAGCAGGGCATGGTCATAAATTCTCCAAGTGATGTGGACGTCCACCAAGACGGTCTCACCCAAACAAATGACTAGTGCTAGAAACATGGCCTGAAGCTGAATGCCAAAAAATGCATCATAATCCCCTTTGGGGAGAGTGATGTCTCCACATATTATCATATTAATAACAATGGCCTAAGCACGCAATCAGTCATGAGGGATTTGGGCACCCAGGTTGATAGCAACCTGACTTTTGACCACCATGTTGCTTCTGTTGTACGGAAAGCTTTCTGCATGGCCCACCTCATAAGTAAGGGTATCTCATTCAGGGACAAGGAGGTCATAACATCCCTGTATTCTTCCCTTACAAGGCCAGTTATTGAGTACAATGCCCCCTTCAGCATGTACCTCGCAAAGCACATGCGGCAACTGGAGAGAACACAGAGGTTCCTCACCAGGAGAATCCAGGGCTTCAAACATCTACCCTACACAGATAGGCTAAAAGCCCTGTCCCTCTACTCAGTTTCATACAGACTCCTCAGAGGTGACCTCTGGCTGGCATACAAAGCAATCTCTGACCCCGCCTTGATGGGACTGCAGCATATTCACAAGTCAAGCTCCACTCGAGAAACCTACATGCGCAACCTCAACCTGGTCTGTGACATCAATAGGACTTGACGGGACAGATTTGTGTCCCAGAGACTCCCCCATCTGTGGAATAAACTCCATCTCCACATCAAGCAGAGTACCTCATTATCCCTTTTCAAGTGCAACCTGAATAACTGGATGGGAAACAGAAAATACACCCCTGGGATTCCACCTGTGTCCCTGCTGGACAGGAGCTTTGGGTGCTGAGTTGTTTAAATATGGGCTAAACTATTGGCTAGATTTATAAGAGCCTCAGGGCCAATAGCCTAGTAACTTCCTATGATCCTATGGCATTCTTTAATGAGGTAACAGCAACACTTGATGAAAGGCATATTGGTTATACCAACTTTGCATTTGACACTCTTCCACAAAAGTGAAAAGTAGCACACTAAATGCACTAAATTTAAGTGCATAAATAGTTCAAAGTGTAAAGCATGGATTACGCAGGAGGAAAATGAGAAGTCAGCACGAGTTACCTGCACATTCCTGTTAAGGTTAACATGGCACCCCACCAAAGGACTTTTATTCTGGCCAATGTTTTTTTTTTTTTTTAAACTTCTTTTGTGATATAAAAATGGGGAATTGGCTCTAGATAACCAAATATGCTAATTACTGCAACCTGGGTAAAAATTAATTCAGAAAAGGATGCAGAAGTTCGCCAAGACAACCTACAAAAAATATGGAGCAGTAGTACTGGCTTAACCTTTTTATCCGAAAATGTGGCATCGCAAGCATATCTCTCAACCTCTTAGCATAAAAAATCTAGACAAAGCTAAAACGAATAGGAGAACAAAGGACTAAAAATAGGGACAATTTTTAAATATTGTTCTTATAAACCTAGAAACTTAATAGAGTAAAGCATGCATTTTCTGAAGGATATAAAGTCTAAAATTTAAATGTCAGTCATTATTTTCTAACTCCAGTCCTCAATTGGACTGATTTGACAGAAAAAATACACATTTTTATGAGGAACAGACTAATATATGATGCAAACATCTGGACATTCTGCAAATATATAGGCAGAGGCAGTTGAGAGGTATGAGACTTTTTTCAAAAGACAAATGCTAGTGATGCCAGTGTTAGTGATTAACATGATTACTGTAAGACTCTACACTTGACTAGTTTGACTGACTATGGAATACAGTGTTGCATTGTGTAGCATTCGGAAAAGCTTTATGAAGCACCTTAAATGCTATGAGTAATAGCGGTAAAAACATAGTGTTAAAAGCTTGAACTATGCAGCAGAGCTTTGGGAGTTGTCATTAAATTATGTTTCTTATTTGTTCGTTATGAATGTGCTCTCTAGCTTTGGTCTTTAAGGCCATGTTTGAGCTGGTTCTGCCTGAAAGTCTATACCTGGAAGACACCATAAACTAACCCCAGATAAAGGAACCTAACAGGAAAGAAAATAATAGAAGATAAATGACAAATGCTTTAAGCAATGCCTTGCAGATTAATAGAACAAACTTCTTGTAATGAGAATAAGTCCGTCATTAACTTCCTTTGGAAATAGTCCTTAGTCATATAGGGTGCAGAAAATATCAGGATGGGGTTATGGCATCAAGTTTCTTGAAGACCAAGAGGTTATACACCTGACAATTGAACCTATGAACTTTTGTGTATATCACGCAAATAAATCAACAGCATGTTATGGCATACTGAATAAAACATTTTTTGTACAGGCAAGGTAAATACGCCAAGTGAAGTACCCAGCATGCATTGAAAGTGATAAGAGTAGCAAGCACTACGTGAATAATTAGCAGTGAGTTGATAGGAATGTAAGAATGTGTTTATAACAAAGGCATGAAATCTATATTAAAAAAGGAGAACTACAGCTGAGAAGTTAACAGGAAGGAAGGCAGCAATGTGTAATAGGATTCACAGAGAGTGAGAGAGCGTGAAGTAAAAAGGGAAGTGTGAGCAATGAGAAAGAGCAGTGAGAAAAAGAGATGGTGATAGCATAGGAAGCAAAAATGGCTGAAATTAATGAGTTCGTTGAGCGATGAAGGTGGGTGTGTAGAAGCAAAGAACAAAAAATGTGTAGTCAAGAGAATGGAACAAAAGAAAGGAATGATGCTGTAGTGCAGATATGCATAGATGGGTTACAGAGATATATAAAAGTGCACATAATGTCACTACCAGTGTGTCGGGGTAATTAGTTATGTAATGATACAATTGTAGTTGCAGTGTACAGTGTACAATTGTTCTACAACAAGGTGCTTGAATGTTATTATGCCATAAATAAATAATGAGGTATTGTTGAAAAGCACAAGGAAGATCAATATTGTTTACTACAAATATACCAAGAGGTAATATACAATTTTATATGGAGAAAATAATTTTTAGAGAATGTGAAAAACTAGAATTTCTGCCAGTAGCTGGATAGGGAAAGAGCTATGTGAAACAAATTCTGTGTGACTAAACTGGAAAGTTGAGGAAAGAAGGAAGGCAGGAAGAAGGAGGCAGACAGATAATGAGCGGCGTGAACAGAAGAGAAAGGAAATCAGCAGAAGGTCATGGGAAATAGTTTCATTTTTTTTCCATTCTGCTTTTCTGTCTTTCCTTCTTTTTTTGAACATTATCTGTTACCTTCTAGACCTAAGGGAATTAGAAAGGCAAGCAACAGAGAGCAGCAGATGGTGAAGCATATTTCTTACAGAAGATTTCAATTAAAATTTAATCGAAGTGCAAAATCTGTTGTCATGTTTTTCAGCTCTTTTTTATCTAAGCTGGTGCTATTCATTTGAGATTGTTCATGATGAACTGATTATTGTCTTCTCTGATTTCTTGTTTGTTTTTCTTTACTCTGTGGAATGCAGAAATAAATGTTTCATCAAAATAGTAAAAAATATATATAAATATGTGATGATCACCACTGCTACCAATATGTGATACCAACCAATATATGTTGTCTCCAGGCTGGGCCAGTAGTCAAGGAGCCTGAATCCTCACCAATGACACTGGAGAGGAACATGCACTTGGAACACAAATGGATGCACTCAGTATTTCCAGGTGCAGAACTCTGTGTGTCAAGTACAATTTTCCTTAAGAGCACACAAGGAACTCACTCAGCCCGGGGTTTGGATGTCTCTATATATGTCTCCTTCCAGGTTCCCAGCAAGACTCCCCACTGGTAAAACAGTAGGCTTAGATCCTCAGCCAAGTGTCCAAGCCAAGTCCACACACACACACACACACACACACACACACACACACACACACACACACACACACACACACACACACACACACACACACACACACACACACACACACACACACACACACACACGCGCACACACACACACACACACACCTGGGAAAGGCTGGCACAGATTACCTGCTCTACCAACTTTGTTCAGACTATAAGGTAGTTATCACTGTTACCAGTTACTATAAGGCTCTTAAAATGGTATCCAATTATACAGTGTAATATTAATAGTAATACAAATGGAAGTAGCTCACCAAGACGGCTAGGCCTTCTGGACTGGCCCACACAGTGTCACCAAATAAATATAAGTACTCTCAAAGATAGATAGTTTCTACAAGGACTATCCACAATAAAAGTTTTAAATATATTTAATAATAAATATTAAAAGTACATAAAATAATGAATATATATTCACAGTAAACCACAGAGTTCAGATTACAGGAAATATTCAAAAGAACATTGATGGACAGACTCAGACAAATGAAGAAAAACAATATCTAAACTAAGCTTTACTATATTCCTGACTGGATCTAAATGAATTATTATTCCCTAGTTGAATTAATTACTACTGGAAGGCAAGATGCTGTGGGTGAGGGTCTTTCTAGTTAGGTTTCCTAAATAGAATGCTCAGTACACTGAGATTTCTCTTTGTAATATCTAAAATATAATTTTGAGAGGGGCTGGTAGAATGGCCTCATCTGGTCACCTGAGTCTAGGTTCCCACAGTACTGACCTTTGAAGCTGAGATGGGAAGTTAACACAGAAGACCACAATACACATCCAAATGTTAATGGCAATGCCTGGGGCCTCCCCTCTTTTCACTCAGCTAATGGACAAAGGCTCTTCCACAGATCCAGCATCTCCATTCCTATTCAGCACCATGGGGTCCATTTTAAGGGTTTAACAACTCATTTACTTTTCCCTTATTTTTCTTAAAGTTAACCTATGCTGTGCCAGTATCCTCTATTAAAACATATGCATTTAATTCACCTACTATAGTACATGTACATTTCTCTTCATTTCAGGAGGTTACAGTGTTGATACATTTCAACAAAAGCAAAGCTCACAAATAAATTTTCAGCATAAACATCTGTACAAAATCAGTTTGATATACAAATGACATACAGTTCTAATACATTTGTAACACAAGCATCTTGTATAAATCAGTTTGATATTCAGAGGGCATATTATTCTTTACAAAACTCCAGCTGGTTATGCTGGCACTTGCCCATATCATCACAAAATAAATAAAATATTATTCTAGTTTCTTATAGAAGAAAATAAGAGGAAAAATAGTATTGCAGAACTGCAGAAATGAAGAGGGAGTTTTCAGTTAGTTTTAGGGCCCTTGGGGAGTAGAAGGACTGGGGCCAAGCTCCCCTTTACTGTGACATAATTTGATTAATGTCTGCCCATTATATAAAGTAACTTGAGTCATGAGACTAGTGTATCCTCTCAAGACTTTTCTTATCCAACTGTGCTAATGCATTTCACTGGATCAGCAATGTTGCCTGTTTGGTACACCACAAGCAGGTCATCCTCCCCCTCCTTCACTGTGTTTTGTCATTAGACATAATCACTGATGCCATCTGATTTTGTTCTGTCCACTGAAACATGTCACTAGACTGAATCATTGATTGTGTTCCATCCCCTGAGACTTGTCATTGACTGGATTTTGGATTGTGTTCCATCCACTACAACTTGTCATTAGACTAGATCACGTGTCACTTTTCTGGGTACCACATGCAGATATTCATTCACTGTATTATACATGAAAAAGGCTTATTGATGTATTGTGTCATCTGGTAGCTTTATATTAATATAGAGAACTGCAAACATTTATGGTAGATTTAGTCTGACATGCACAAAATAATAAATGGTGGTTACACACAGAAAAAAAACACTATATGCCCTATTATGTTTTTTTCCTGCTGTATGGACTTTAGATAAACTCTGAGGTTGTAGCACCTCAGCAAAAATATTGGCATTGCTCAGTGTTTCCTCTGCTTTGGATTAATAGGGTCCCTTATTAATGAAAGTCAGTGACATTATCTGTTTAGTTCTCCAAAGACTGGACACATCTGTGGTATGTCATTAAACAGATTCAATGGTAACTGTGTATCAGTGACTGCACTCATATATGCTGTGATGTGGCAATGAATAGGGTTATCAACATTCTGTGAGGTGAATGAAGAGTATTATAATTACTTAGTTAGTTATTATGAAGCACGTCTTACATGAAAATAGAAATGGGTATTGCTGGATGATGTCATGATACCTGCTAGACTAAGCAGGCATTTTTCCATTTTCAGACGTTTTTTTTAATTTAAAAGATTGCTTCAGGCAGTAATACACCTTTTTAATTATTAACAATAGTGACAGTGAAATCTCTTAGGAATTAAAAATGTTAGGTAAGTGTAACAGTAATGTGTTATTGTTATCAATAACGACAGTGCACTTTCTTAATGACACTGCCAGCACTCGAGACTAACAGTAAATGTGATGAAGGTAGCATTGTCTTCATCATCAGCTCCTTTATTCCAATATTTACAAGTGGTCAGCAAGTCATATAAACTGTTACCATCTGTCTCTCAATTCAAAGCCACTTTTCTACCTTTTTCAATAGTCACACCTGATTATTGCAGATCTTTTCTTATGCAATACAACTTTCTGTTAGCTGGACATCCACATCTTCTCTTTCCTTTTTCCTGCCTCTCCCAAATCTTCTTTACCAAATCATCTTCTGCTTTCCTCTACATGTCCAAAATACCCTAGTCTATTCTCCCTGTCTATCAAAGCTACTGGGACTAGTTTGGCTTCCACTATAATGTCCTTATTTCTTCATGAGTCCTGCCATGTGCATCTTACTACCCATTGCAGGCAATTCATTTTCATTGTCTCAGTTGTTCTGCCTCCACTATCCAGGTTTCTATGCCACACAGAAACACAAGTCATACCCCTGTTTTGTACACCTTACTCTTCAACTTCTTTGCTATTCTTCCAAACTACCTTTGCATACTATCCCTGACTTTTGTGCCAGTTGCCTGCAGTGCCTCTGATTCTAGCTTTGACACTCTCATTCAATCTTCCCTTCTGCTCAGCCACACCTCTCAGATATTTGAAGCTGTTAACCTATTCCACTATTTTACTTTCTATCTCAAATTTCAGCTTCTTCTGATTTCTCCCTTTTGCCACCATTACATCCCTGTTCCCTGTACTCACTTTCATTTCATGTGCCTTCTGTTTTGCATTCTATTTCCCTATCAGAAGAAGCTGATAGAGAATTCTAATTAGATGAATGAATGGGATCATTTAATTTCATCAAAGAAGTCACTGGCTTCAAATTTCTTACAGTGCAAAACTAAGCATTATCACATCTACTTATAATACCACATCATCTGCATGCAACAGCGTTATTGATTAGTCCCCATCAGCCTGTTTGCTGATGTTGTCCGTCATGAGTATAAATAGAAGTGGGCTCAGAGCTTAACTCTGAAGCATAGTCACTTCCACTGGGAGTTCCATTGTGAGTCTGAATATTCCTTGTACTACTGTCACTTGATAAATACTTAGTAGGGATAATGGTACTTAGCCTGCAGTAATTGTACCAATGTTTTTGAGACTTTAAATCATCACGGGACTGCTCTGGACCTTGTTTGTCACATGCTTTTTCCAAGTCTAGAAATAACCAGTTGGACTGGTTTCTAATCTCCAGTTTCTTCTCCACTGTCTGTCTTTTTGCAAATATTAGGTCGGTTCTTCAGAATCCAGATCTGAATCTGAGCTCCTCATCTCCAGTCTTACTTTTTACTGCTTTATCTATTCATTTATCAATCACTCTCTCCAAAATTCTAATGCATTGTGACAGGAGTTGGACACCTCTGTACTGCCCATAATTGTGAGCATCCTCTTTGTTTTTGTATACTAGTGCTAGAATGCATTCTTCAGTCATCTGAGATATGTCTATCATCCCAGAAACAAAAACACAAATAAAGTGGTTGCCTTGGCTTAACTTACTAGAAACTGTAAAACAAAGGCCTCAGCTGGCAGGACCAGAAACACTGAAGATTGTAATGAAACCACCAGATATATTACAACCACTAGATTTATTGATGTATTGATTAAGTGCTTTCATCTCCATACACCGAAGAGTTCATCAAAATGCAAATATGCAGTGAAAAAATCAAAAGCATTCTCCAAAATTAATGATGGTTGATGGCGTCTATGCCCCCCCACTCACACACACACATACACAAAGATACACTCACACATGACCAGCAATTACAGCCACTTGGACAATTGTAGCACCTCAGCTGTTTGAAGGCTATTGCCTTTATATAGCCTGTTATGCAGCATCGGGCTTTTGATTACACCTGGACAGGTGTTATTTACATAATAACGCACACTCTGTGGGCATTAGTGTTTGCATATAGCACTACCTTGTGCAGATGCCTTTGTTGCTTGTATCCCTGATGTACCTAATGTACGGGAAACATGCAACATCAGTGTTTTAATTAGTAATAAAGGGATCAAATAAAGTGATTCATGTCTTAATACAAGGAGAGAAAAAAATGCGCATGGGACCTTACAATGAATACTTTAGAGGTAGGCTACAGTTTTATTTACCCAGTAATCGTTGGGTTTGTGTGACGTCTAGCCACAATGAAAACATTTGCTTTCTAGTGAAACTGATTTATTAATAGCTGAGCAGTCAAATATTTTTTATTCAACTTCAGACAAATCCTTTACAGCTATGTCCACTGTTATTTCATCATTTAGTACCTAGTTTAATATTAAACGTTTTTGATAACAACCATATTTATGTATTCTCCAAAAATGTGCCACACACAGATCTGTCCATTATTGTAAGAGATGAGCCACCTACAAACTAACAAAGCAGGGTAAATCTGCATGGTTCTGAGCGATTGAAATTTAATGTGTAAACATTGATACAACAGCATTATGCTTCAAAGTAATTTTAAAATATTTCCTAATTGTGGATCTCCAGGTATTGATAATCTAAATTCCTGGTTCATAAAACTCTATGAAGAATCTCTTCCCCTCACCTAAGACAACTGCTCAGTCTCTGTGTAACACAACAACTATTCCCTTATGTGTGGAAACAATTCATTATTATTTCTATTCCTAAATGAAGTGCATCAGTCAAGCCATCTGGCTTTCACTCTGCCTCACCCTTTCCACACCTAGAGAAAATACTAGAAAAATGTATATGCAATCAGCTAAATGAATTTACCTCCAAATCCTATCATTGTTTTATGAGAAATGAGAAGTGTACAAACCTTTTTACACTACAGTACTTACTAAAAAGGACCAAGGCCTTCCTTCTATCATGGGACCAGTCTAACAATTTCTCAAAAGCATTTGACTGTGAGTTGTATAATCTATCTTAGCAGCAGTGAGCTGATATGATGCATTCCCATGTGACATTTATGCATTTATCCATTAATCTGATCACACCCTTTTACTTAACTATCTATATATACTAAGTGTGGGTCCTTAGTAGTTCAACATTTTACTAGCTACCTCAGTAAGCTCTACTGTAAAATATAAAATATAATTATTATTATTATAATCATCATCATCATTATTATTCATTCTCTAAACAGTACATTGTAATTGGTTCCCCAAAGGTTCAGTCACCACCCAATTGATCTGCACTCGAGAGTTACTTTTGCTATGCTTTTACATATTAAGAAATTCCAGGATCACCTATCTTGCGGCAAAAAGTGTTTAACTGGCTTCTCTGAGTTGGGAAGCACTCTAGAGAGGTTGGAGTGCAGTCATTTATTGGCTAGAGGGCATACAAGTCCGTTTTCAAGCTTTTCTTCTCTGATTTAAATCAGGAAAGTTTGCAAGACCTTGTTCTCACTTCCTCATAGTTCTGTAATGCTTTCCAACTAAATGCATCCAGAGCCACCAATGCTAAGATAATATTTTTCTTGACTTACTGCACATGTATTTGCTTTATTGTTTAATCGGCACTTAGGAGCTACGTTTGCTGCGCTTTTACATGAGGAAATTCTAGGATCATCCATTTTGGACAGAAGGTGTTTGCTGGACTCTCTCAGTTGGGAAGTACTCCATCGAGGTCAAAGTGTGATCATTTATTGGCTAAAGGGAAGATGAGTCAGTCTACAAGCTTTTTTCTCTGCTATAAATCAGGAGAGTTTTCAATACCTTGTGCTTACTTCCTCAAAGCACTGCAACATGTTTCCAGTCTTTCAACTGCTTCTAGCACCACATGTTCATGATTTACTGCACTTACATTTGCTTTGTACTGTGACAGCTATTGCTTTTCTACTGTTTTTGAGCATTTTTGAAGCATTTAATTTTGTGGCAGAAATAATCATTTCTCTGTTGGCTTTTTCTGTTTCTATTTGTTTCCAGATCCTCTTGAGGAAGGGTGTATAAACCAGGGATTTAGTTGTTTGGTAGTTGCATATTGTTTAATAGGCACTTTAGAGCTCTTTTCTCACTTCCTCTGAACTCTGCAACACTTTTCATGTGTTTCACTATATTCATAGCCATCCACACTAAGAATATGTACTTGATCTATTGCGCTCGTACTTGTTTTGTACAGTAATAGCTACTGTTTTTGAGTATTTTAAAACAGTTATTTAATTTTGTGGCAAAAATCATAATTTCTCTTTTTTTTGGCTTTTTTGGTTCTGTTTTCACCAGATGGCCTTGCAGAAGGGTGACTTAGCTGTTTGATAGTTGTTTGTTGTTTAATATGCACTTGAGAGCTTTTGCTGTGCTTTTATATTAAGAAATTACAGGATCATCCATCTTGTGGCAGAAGATCTTAAAATGGTCTCTCTGAGTTGAGAAGCACTCCTCAAAGTGTGGTTGTTTATTAGCTATATGGAATAGAAGTCAGTTTTCCTGCAATAAATCAGGAGTTTGCAAGGCCCTGTGCTCACTCCTCAGACCTCTGTCATGCTTTTCAAGTGTTTCATCTGCTTCTGAAGCCATATTATTTTGATTTACTGTACATATGTTTGATTCATACAGTGATAGATACTGTTGTCGAGCATTTTTAAAGCATGTTTGTAGCAAAAATCATTTATCTGTTGACTTTTTCTAGCTCCGTTTGTATCAAGATCACCTTGCAGAAGGGTGACAATTATCTGGTAGCTGTTTGTTGCTTACTCTGCACTTGACATCTACTTTTTCTGTGCTTTTACATTAAGAATGTCCCACAGCCATCTTGCGGCAGAAGTTGTTCACCTGTCTCTCTGAGTTGTGAAGCAGTCCATAGAGCTCAGAGTGTGTTTTTTTTTATTGGTGTTAACTGTTGACAGCTTCTGTAGCTACCTGAAGGAAACCCAAAACAAACACTAAACACAAACCCCAGAAGTGGAATCCTTACCTAAACAGGGTATATTATAAAGAAGAAAAATAATGGCTAAAATCAAGAAGAGCAACTCTCTCAAAGAAAGTCTTCTCTTATAAAATTAAGCAAAAAAATAAGAATTCTAACTAACCTTAACTAACCCTAACAAGGGCAACTATGCGGTCAGAATAGCCTTGCAGGGTAAGGACAATCAGAAGGCTTTCTTCACCTTGATCTGGAATTTTTTTTAATAATGCTTTATTAATATAGTGACCCTCACAAGCATTAAGGATCAAGAATTACACCAAAGCCAAAAAGAAGAAACTAAAGTGTATGTCATAACTACTCTATATACAAATACCTAACTATATTTTTAGACACCATCCCTGCAAACTCAATCAGTGGCTTGCACACTAACAGGAGCACTGTATATCGATTTTACCCCCTCCCCCCAACTCCCTCTTAAAGTTTTTCCCTCTCCCATGCTGGATTAACTCTTTGCAGTTAAGTAAACATTTAATCTACCCAGTAACTCCATAAGAGCATATGCATTGTTTAACATACCAGACCATAATCAGTGTTCATCCTAGTTGACCTATTGGCTTGTACTGGCCTTTGGCAGAGTCGCTGAAACTGTTTTTACTTAACAGTTATCTGCCTTGTGGTGCAATCCACTCCATTCACCCTCACTTCACTCGGGCTTACTCCACTCTCTAACCCTACTCTGATTCCCATAGAAAAGCTACCAATGTCAGGATGAGAAACACGTCAATAGTCGTTTTACATTACAAGGTAAACTTCAATTCTTAACAGGTTTCAGTACCTCAAGAATATCAAGTATATGGACTGCAATGTTCAGTGAAATATCACAGTACCCTAAGCCAGCTGCCTTCACTAATAGGTTAACAGTTTAGGAGCATTCTTCACCTACCAAAAACATAGTGACAAATTCCACACTCACCCAAAACATAGTGACAAATTCCAAAACAAAGTTTTCAAACCAAGAAGAAAAATACGTTACTACAGAGGGTCCAACTTACACACATAAATACACGAAAACATACTTGGATGCTCTAAATAAAAATCTGCAAAAGCAACAGAGACCTCCAAAGGAGACATCCAAGCAACCTCCACCCCCCCCCAACACAAATCATGAAACACATACTTCACAAAACCAGTGTGCCATGCAATCACAGCCCTTAAGGCAAAATAACATACCCAACATACATGACTTTATAGTCAGGCACACTGATGTCCCACTCACTAGGCTGAATAAGGAGAAGGTTACTGTTAGCTGGCTGTCAGGTACCAGGATTCACCACATAACACAAGCACTCAGGTCACTCCAGAACAAGTACAAATATGACTCTGTCATTGTCCATGTAGGTATGAATGATCTGAACTGTACCTCCCTGGGCTACATGAAAAGAGACATGGAAGATCTCTCTGATCTTGTAGCCCAGGCCGGTATGACCCTGACCCTGAGTAGCATCCTGCCCTCACCAGGAATGATACCACGGTATAAAGAAAAAAATTATCAATTTCAACAATTGGCTACGTTTCTGGTGTAATTCAAAGGGGATCCAGTATCTGTCCACCTGGGATGACATGCTCGACAAGCCACGCTGCTTCGCTAGAGACGGCTTGCATCTGTCACCCTTAGGCTTTTGAATACTGGCCAAGGCTCTTGCCACCCCCATAGTGCCTTTTTTAGGCAAGGCTCAAAAGACAAACCACTGCCATAAATAGCACAAGTAACAAAAAACTGAGGGTAATGCTACTCAGTGCCAGAAGTCTAAACCTCATAATGCACGCACTCGTGGCACTCCTCAGTATGGAGAAAATTGATATATGTGCGGTAACAGAAACCTGGTTTAAGGGTCCAGAGAGCACCCCAGCACTACCAGGCTACAACTCATACCATACATTTCAGCCACAGAACCCAGGCCGAAATACAAAAGGCGGGGGCGTATCCATATTCATCAAGGATACCCACACCTCCAGGTTTGTGGCACAACACAATGCTTCAGAGATCATCCACATGCAACTAACAACAGGCAAAACTGCAATTCAAATTGTAGCTTGCTACAGATCACCCACCATGTCCCAGGACCCCCATTCTGCATTTCTGGAAACACTGAGAAATATAAAGGTCCTAACAAACACCCTAATATTGGGTGATTTCAATTACCCAAACATTAACTGGGAGAACTACTCAAGTACTAACTCCCTTGCCCAACATTTCCTAGAATTTATAAACTCAAACACCCTGGATCAACTGGTCAACACTCCCACCAGAGGTGACAACATATTGGACCTGGTCATCACCAACATGGGTTACTGGTGCTCCACACCGGGGGTCAACCCCTTGCAGGTTAGATCTGACCATAAACAAATCACTTTGGATATCCACATTCCACCCCCCAACCCCAGACAAAGAATCCACCATGAAAAACTTTTTAAAAGCAAACTTCACGTTACTTAAGACTGAGGTGGGAAGTTTCAAAGCCCCCATGCTAAAGGATAACGTTGTCCAAGTTGCAAAATCCTTTTCTAATGCATTCTACGGGCACCTACAAGAATGCATGGATCGTGCTATCCCAAGCAAAACCAAGACTCAGTCCTCCAAAAAAAAGGAAACCAGTTTGGTGGACTCCTGCCATAAACAAGCTATACAACAGAAGGAGGAAACTAGTACAGAAAAGAGTAAAATCCCAAGAAGGGAAGACATCCCTGATCAGTATCAGCAAGAAACGACGATCCCTCATAAAATCATCCAAGGCGAGTTTTGAAAGAAAAATTGCCAAGAACTCCAAAGATAATCACAAGGCATTCTTTAGCTATATCAAGAATTTAAGTGGCAATGCTCAGATCTGCTCGGAGTTAGTGCAGAATTGTACAAAATACACTGAATCAACTGATATTGCCAACATCCTGGCAGACAGGTTCAGCACAAATGTCACCCCCCCTCTCACCCCCAAAAGGCCCATAACCATACCAGAAGAATGTAGAGCCCCTGAAATCACAGACACTCAGGTTGAAACAGCCCTCTCCAAAGCCAAAGCCAAAAACACAGCATCAATGAGACTGGACGGTGTCCCAGACTGCATCCTACATGAGCTCAAAGTTGAACTAACCCCTCACCTAAACACACTGTTCAAACTCAGCCTCTCCACAGGTTACGTACCCATAGAGTGGTGCACAGCAACGGTCATTCTGCTCCATAAAGTTGGAGCCACAACAGACCCTGGGAACTATCGCCCTATAAGCCTGACTAGCTTGGTCTGCAAGGCTATGGAGCACATCATCATGGAACTCATTAAAAGAGACATTGGTAACCTCCAAACACTGGACCCTACCCAGTTCAGCTTTGTTAAGGGCAGATCATGCCTCCTAAACCTGGTGGACTTCTTTGAGACAGTTACCAAGGCTATAGATGAGGGAAAGGTGGTACACACAGCCTACCTAGACCTCGCAAAGGCCTTCAACACCATTCCCCATTCTGGTATTATAGACAAGCTCACCAGCCTTAACATAAACCCCTACATCACAAGATAGGTTACCAACTGGCTCATGGACAGAACCCACATGGTTAGAGTTGTGGGAGCTAGGTCTGACTCTAAACCGGTTACAAGTGGCGTTCCCCAGGGCTCAGTCCTAGGACTCCTCCTGTTCAGCATATACTTCTCAGAGGTACAAGCAAGCACAGGAGGACTATGGCTGACCAAGTTTGCAGACGACTGCAAACTATGGGCTATAATTGACTCTCCGGCTGACACGACATCCTCCAAAAGGGTCTCACTGAGATGGATAACTGGTGTCAAAATCATGGCCTCAAGCTAAATGCCAAAAAGTGCATAGTCATCCCCTTTGGAAAAAACAAAGTACCCACAAACTAACACATAGGTGGTAGTCCCCTAAATATGGAAGACATAATAAGGGATCTGGGGACCCAAGTAGATAGTAATCTCTCCTTTGATAATCACTTTGCCAAAGTGATTAGAAAATCCTTCTATGTGTCCTACCTTATCATAAAAAGGTTCGCATCCAGATCAAAAGAGGTCATTGTGCCCCTCTACTCCTCGCTCATCAGACCCATCATAGAGTACAATGCCCCATTTGAGATGTATCTTACAAGACACCTGCAACAGCTGGAAAGACCACAGAAGTACCTCACCAAGAGGATCACTGGCCTCAAACAGATGCCCTTTGCAGCTTGAGTGAAGAAACTCCAGCTGTACTCGGTTGCATACCGCCTACTCAGAGGTGATCTCTGCCTGACATACAAGGCCATGTCCAACCCAGAACTGATGGACATGCTCCACCTAAAGAAAAGCTTATCCCCTCGAGCCACACACTCTAGGGATCCAAACCTCACCACAACAATAAATAGGACTTGTTGGAGGGATAGATTCCTGTCCCAGAGACTTCCCATGCTTTGGAATAAGATTCCAATCTACATTAGGCAGAGCTCCTCACTAACACTCTTCAAGAGAAACCTTGATGAGTGAATGGGAAACAGAAAGTTTATCCTGGGGATCACTTCAGTGGGTCTGCTGGACAGAGGCACAGGGAACTAATCTAAGGGGGCGGCGAAAGCCAACACATTCTGGCTAGGCTTATAAATGCCTTGGGCAGATAGCCTAGTACCTACCTATGAACAATTTTATTTTTATTTCTTTTTCAGTTGTTTCCCAGGAGTGTCTGACTGAGTCAGAAGCCCATTTTCAGCTGAGGCCTGGGGAGAAAAGCTTTATGTTGTACAAAGAACAGATAATAAAAATTAAAGAAAGTAGGTATATAAACAAAAGTTCAACTGATACAGAAAACCAAATAGTACAGCAATTCTTTTACAAATGTCTGAGGTAAGGTAGTAGGTTAAAACAACACATGATGTGGAATGCATTTACATGAAAAAAAAGTCCTGTGAATCATGTCTTATCAAGAAGTTAATTCAACAAGTTGCTTGTCTGTTTAGATATAAGGGTCACTGTATGCCTTCTGCTAAGGTACAAGTTTGTTAGTTATAAAAATCACTCTTTCCCTTATGCAAAAGTAGGAAGATAGACAGTGTTATTGATAGTTCACCTCATTAATAGTACAATCTGAAAAAACACTCAAAACCTGTTGAAATGTTTGGGTTGAGCATATTAATTTTAATAAATGCAAAACTTCTTCAGATAAATTAGCAAAAGTCCAACCCACCCAAAACCTAATGATGATACAAGTAAACATGAAAATTGCATAACAAAATAAAAAAATTGTAAACACATAGTTGCATTCAAGAAAACAGTATAGAAACTGGTCTGTTTAAAATATATGTTTTTTGAATGCTCATTTAGATCAAGCTCAGTGAAGTTTCTATCCTTTTGAAAACAGAATAAAGATCAAAATGCACCCACAGGGGATTGCCAACAATTGGTTGAGAGTACCAGTTGTTGAAGGGGAAAAAAGCCAGTACAGCTTATCAATAATCAGTTGATCAAATGTACTAGCTTTTTTGGGTCTATATTAGAACATCGAAGTTTCAGAACTTCGAA
This sequence comes from Protopterus annectens, assembly GCF_019279795.1. NCBI lineage: Eukaryota > Metazoa > Chordata > Ceratodontiformes > Protopteridae > Protopterus > Protopterus annectens. Next base: position 661,320,149 of record NC_056729.1, on the reverse strand, counting down.
TGTTCTAATATTGAACCCTAATAAACGAAAGCTGAAAATAGCGAAGTTTCAAAAAACTGAATTCTTTCCTAGGGAAAGAATTTGGTTGTCTGTTCCTGTCGCTTCGCTATTTTCAGCACTGTGGTGGAAAGTTATGGGTCAGGTTCAGGTAAGTGTGCGATTGTGTGGATGTGAGGGTTAGGGTGGGTTAGGTGAGTTAGGGTTAGGGCGCGGGTCAGGTAAGTGTACAAATGTGTGGACGTGAGGGTTAGGGTGGGGTAGGTGAGTTAGGGTTAGGGGGTGGGTGAGGTATGTGTGCGATAGTGACGGAACTTAGGGTTAGGGTTTGGGTTAAGGTAAGTGGGTAGATAGTGGTGTATGTACAGTTTAGTGTAGGGTTAGATGTAAGATTTTAGGTGTATTTGTGTGGATTGCTGTTTGTTTGTGTGTTTGTGTTGTGTGTATGTGTTTTGGAACAGCAAATTTTTTCCCTAGGAAAAAATTTGCTGTTCTGAATTTTTGATGTTATCAGTTTTTGGTTACTAGGGGTCAATATTAGAACATTTGAAGTTCTGTAACTTCGATGTTCTAATATAGACCCGCCTTTTTCACTGTGAGATTGTGGTCCTGTGGGGATCAGGTAATGTACCCCTCTTCCACTCCATTGCAATCTCAAAGTTGATATATATAATTTTCAGGTGGGGTGTGATGCAGGGAGACCTCCCCAAAAACATATTTAAACATTTTTTTTGTTTATTTTTTGTTACATAGTCATCCACTCTCCATGACATATTCCCCTGTATTGCAGTTAATTCTAACAACTTTTAACTGAGAACAACTTGGCTGCAGGCATGATAGTGAGTCTGCAAGCACTCCATCTCCAAGATGTGAGTCCAAAGGTAAAATAATGTAGGTTTTTTCAGTCTAGCAACATGATAACAATTTAGGATAAAGTGTCCAGGATATATGGTAAGAAAAAAAGAAAGAAAATTACGCCATATTCTCAGGTGTCAGCCTTCCTTGTGCTGGCTTGTATAATCACTTTGACACCAATCCTCTGCAGCAAGGGACAATATTCTGGTACATGTAATGTATCAGAATTAAGGAGTGATATCATATGGGTGCATGATGTTATTCAGGATAATCATCTGCTCAGCCAGGTGACTGAAAAGATCTGGATATAAAAGAACATTAGCATGTTTATAAGGAATAACTGCTAGGCCTAAATCATATCTGGTGAGTGGCAACGGTAAAACTGCTTGGTCATAATAATGCACCTGCCATCTTCAAAATGTGCAACTGAAAAGCCTGTGATGCCTGTGTTTCTGCGGAAGGCTAAATACAGTCAAAACCATTTCCCTGTGTTACACTGCGTTATTTATAACTATTTGTTTAGAAGAAACTCTTTACAAGCCATACAGCAGTGTTATTCATACTCCAACTTGATCTTATAGGATACCTCTGCTTTTACTTAATGTCCTAGCAGTCTCTTGTAAAGTGTTTCACTTTTGATAATTCTGACCATCTGCTTTTCTATCATACATGTGGGATTCTAGAACCCACCAAAACACACATACACAGAGACCGGCATGCACACATATACACACACAGACAAGCATGCACACGCATACACACACACACACACACACACACACACACACACACACACACACACACATTATTGCGTATATATATATATATATATATATATATATATATATATATATATATATCTAGAGAGAGAGAGAGAGAGAAATAAATACACAAACACACACACACACACACACACACACACACACACACACACACACACACACACACACACACACCTGATTAGGATTCAGCATTATCTGTTTTTTAAATAAATATATACAGTTTGTTGTTGAACAGCCTAGTCATGGAGTCATTGTTGAGGATCCACATGTTTTGCATATAAAATTAATTTATTCTGCTATAACCTTTATTACACTGCCAAAGTTCCAGAGGGTGTGTCTATGTGTTTGTGTGTGTGTTTGAGTGTACATGGTGTATCTGTGTGTGTGTGTATCTGTGTGTACGTGTGCCCACACATGCCTGTGTGGGAGAATGTCTTTGCTCCAGTTAACCTCTCATTTTCTAAGTCAGAATTTAAGGTTTACAGATTAGAGTTCTTGTTGTAAACATCAAACATTCATCTTAAAAGTGAAAATATTGATTTAGAAGCATAACAGAATACAAAGGACTTGTTTATGACAAGTTTTCAGACAGCAAATCCAAAACTTTAATATACACCATTCCTACAAACTTAAAATCCCCTTTGCTTTCTCATAATCAGAAATGTTATTAAAGAGAGAGGGACATATTGAGGCAATCAGGTAAATCCCTAAAATTCTGAAAAAGTTCAGAACTATGGTCTCTTTCGCAACATTTTACAGTTGTTAGAGTTGAAAAAGAATGGAAGAAATCCCCTAATTTGCATATGGCTTCTAGCTAAAAACTACGTAAGCTTAAAGCATGCAAACCAAAACTAGTTTAAACCAGATATCCTCACACATGTAAACAGGAAAAAAAGGTGAGTCCAAAGGTAGTTTTATGCAAGCTTGAGTTATTTATTGCACTTAGTGCATTTAGTGTGCTTACTACAGGGGCTGCGAACATAGGCCACCAAAATACACATAATAGCTGTGAGAAAGAATAAAATATCTTCAACAGATTCCTTTTTTTTATTTCAAAGAGAGAGAGAGGGAGGGAGGGAGAGATAAATATAGATATATAATACTGCTCTACATTTTAGCACAAGAAATCTAAACATTGACTAAAATTATAGGGAGACAAAGGTCCAAAATCAGGGACAGATTTTAATTATTGGCTTATAAACTTAGAAAGCTGCTAGAATAATGTCTTTTTAGCATGTCTTTAATGAAGGATACGCAATCTGAATCTCAAATGTCTGTCATTAGTGACTTCGGTCCTAAAGGATTTGACAGAAAAATATTCTAAGAGGAGCAGACCAAAAATATGAGGCAACAATCTGGAGACTCTGCAAAAATCTGGACAGTTGAGACGTATACTATATGTATATACAGGAGGAGAAAGAGATGAATAGATTTGCTTTCAACCGAGACTTACATTTGGAGTAAGCAATCCAGTTCCTAAGGTCAGCAGAAATACAGAAGACTTGTTTTCAGTTTATCCAACATGTTTACTGCTTCACTTAAGTATTATAGTGAAAGGTTTTAGCTACAGTACAATCATTTTTCTTCTAAAACATCAGCACATTTGCCATTGTTTCACTTTTTCACAGGACAAAGATGCCCATTTCATGACCCTCTAGTGAAATCCCTACAGATGTTTACTTTAATTAAAAGTACGTGTTGACAAAGCAAGCACAGAACAATCCTTTTCAGATGCTGTGAATACTTAATTGATTGTCTTGTTATATACTTGTTTTTTATCTACTTGCTATGAAGTATTGGTTAGGCTCTAGAGAGACTCCCCCGAATCATTACTTCTTACACTGCAGTTGGAATGACATATATAATTTGCATATCTCCTTGCATCTCAGCTGCACAACTTTGGCCTTTCATTTTGCAGCAAGTAACATGCCTGAATCATAGACTCACATGATATTCAAATGCTAGTTATTTAGGTCAATCATTTTGTTATTAAGCCTAAAGTTGAAATGTAGTGGTTGCAGAATATTAAAGGCATTGGATACATTTAGTGATAAAAAGAGTTGTTGGAGTATGGTTATTTTATTCTTTGAAGATGGATGACGCTTGATTTTTTCAAGTTCTCCTTGTTAAGAAAAGGAAGGGCTTCAGGGCTACACTTAACAGTTTTAATATAGCTGTAGAACAGCTCTATCCAGACCAGAGCCCATGTTTTCTTATTTGGGTTAAAGTTTGAGATTTCTTCTATTCTGTTACTATTAATTATGTCATAGTAAAGTTAGAAGTCTGGGAGGCTAATTCCCCCCTTTATCTTTGGGGTATATCAGTTTTTGATATGAAATTCTGACCGATTTCGGGGCCCATATGAATTTGGATAATGAAGAGTGAAGTAATTTAAAGAATTTTGTTGTGCACAGTTATGTTAGAGGCATTAAATGTGTAAAGTAATCTTGGTAGTATGTTTATCATTATTAAGGCCACTTTTGATAGGAATGGAAGTTTGATTTTATTCCATTTAAACAGGTCCTATTGCAAAGTTAGCCATAATTTTGTAAGATTGCTTTGATAGAACAGTTTTGAGTCTTGATGAAAATGTATTCCTAAATATTTCAGAGAGTGTTTTATTTTGATTTCATGAGACAGGGGATAGACAGACAGTTGGTAGCATGGGTTAATTGCAAATATGGAAGATTTCTCTAAATTTAGTTTGTAATTAGAAATATATTTGAAAAGGTGTCTATGGAGTTCAAAATGTTTTGTGTATCAGAGATGGGTAGTGTAAGGTAAATGTTTAAATCATTTGCAAAGGCAGATAATGTGATCTCGGTATTGTTCAGAAAGGGGATATGCTGAAAGGTTTCCTGTGTGATTAGTAGGAAAAGACGTTCAATGTATAAATTAAACAGGGGGAGAGCGGGCACCCCTGTCTTGCTCCATTTTTAATATCAACCCGAGAAGAGGTAATTTTATTGATCTGTAATGCTGTACATGCATTAAAGTATAAAGTCGTAATAGACTGGATAAAATCAGGAGGTATACTAAAGTGGGGTAAGACCAAGATGAGGAAATTTAAGTTAAGTCTGTTAAAAGCTTTAGAGGCATCAATTGCCAGAGCAAATAACATAGTGTGCTTTTAGTTAGACAAGGTTGTCATAGCATCTAATGTAAGTATATTATCACAGGTCTGTTGCAATTGTAGGAATCCTGATTGTTTAGGTGATATAATACTAGGGTTGATTTGTTTTAATCTATTAGCCATTATTGTAGCAAAATTTTTATGTCCATACTAATTAAAGAAATAGGTCTATAATTCCACGGAATTTTAGGGTCTGTGTTTTCTTTAAGAATAAAGATAATTTTGGAGGCGTTAAGGTGCAAGTCTGAGATACCATTGCCCTTTATACAGATGAATAGATGAAGTAGGATTTTCTAAATTTTTTGGCTGAAACTTTTATAAAATTCAGCTCTAAATCCATCAGGTTCTGGAGCTTTGTTAGGTTTAAGATCATTAATTACATTTTTATTTCTTGTTGGCAAATAGGGGCTGAGAAGGAGTTTTGTTGATGTTGATTGAGTTTCAGGAAGTGCAATTGATTTAGAAATTGGTTTATATCCTGATCCAGTAGTTGAGATGATTGAGGACCATACAGTTGGGAATATAAGGTTTCAGATACATGAATTATTTCCTGACTTGAGAAGTAAGTTTTTCTTCAGTATTTGATTTCTATTATGTTAGATGTTTTCCTCTGGTTTAATAGTCTTAATAAGAATTCAAATTGCATTTGTGACTACTCTGAGTAGTAGGTCAAGGTTTTTATTTCATGAAAAGATAAATGTATACATATACATTCTAAGATTTTACAGAGATGGAAGTTACTAAAGAGAAAGCACAAATGCAACTTAGTGGATTGTACAGGCAGCAGTTTTGTATAAAATTATTTTATCATTTCAGTAAGAGGTTAAGAATATCATGTTTAAGGAGAGTATATGAATAGTATTATACAGTGAAAGACTTTAACCTTGTGATGAACATGTACAGGACCAGGATTTGTTAAAATGTTGTTTAAGCAGTGGTTTAAAACTACCGAGTTTGTCAGAGAGTTTTATTTGCATGGGGATACTATTCCAGAGTTTAGCAATGCACTGGGAGTAGAGCGAGTCTCCTGCAATATTATTTGACGTATTTGTAAGTAATAATTTGTTACTAGAAAGGAGGTCCCTTTCTGGACAGTAGGGTAGTAATAAGTTTTGTAGCACAGGGCATTTATGTGGATGAGGAATGAGGTTGTGTGCTGTAGTCAGTTGTAAATATGTTAGACAGTTGTGCAGTTTTAGCTTTAAGCTAAGACAATGGTGGGTCCTATGAGGGAGACTGGTGGTAAACCAAGTTGAATGTATACTTCTCTGTGTGTATATGTTAAATAATTCTGTTCATTTAGATGGTGCAGCTGTATGTGATCAGTGATGTTTGCATACCGTGCTACATATTGTAACTACATATTGTTACGCAGTAGTGATATCACGGACTATACTATTTCTTGTCATGTAAAATAGATCCAAAAAAGTGCAGAAACCAATGTGTGGAGACAACCACAGTTTATAATTTTATTAAATCCACAAGCAAATGGATACGGACAAAAAAAGGCATAAACAATGTAAAATAGACACAGAGATATTAAGATGTTAATGTGCGTGTGTGTGTGTGTGTGTGTGTGTGTGTGTGTGTGTGTGTGTGTGTGTGTGTGTGTGTGTGTACGTGTACTCTTTTACAGGCTATTTTATATACTACTCTAACATGTCAGCTGATGTCTCCAAGCTCTGTTATGTTATACTTCTAATGTGCATATTATTATTATTATTGACAAGCTTTCTTAAGCAGCTTTGATAGTAGTAGGCACTGCACTGTTATATGACATACATGATGTGTGTTTCTACACAATGAGATAATGATATTGTGTGACACATTTATTCAGTTATCTGACTGCATTACATATGACATGGATGTATTGCATTGTCTATAACAATCTGACTTACATAATGGATAAGTTTGTAATATGTTTGTGTTGGATATATTCTACGTTGTGACAAAAGTTTCACACATGAATTAATGCTCACCTCAGTAACATATCAGATAAATAAAACCTCAGTAATGTACACAGTCTATGAATCTGTTATATTGTTATACATATTACTGTTAGATTTTACTGTTAATGCTCTTTTATGAATAAATTAATGACATATAGTTATTGTCATATTATAGAGTCGAGGACGCATGCCAGACTGCCCATCCACTGTAGAAGACAATGAGGTTTTCAACCTCTTCCAGCAGACTCTGACTCTGAGGACTGGTGGGACAGCAGAATGATTTTGACAATGACAAGGGACTGGGACCAGCAGGTCATCTTTCCTGTAGACCAACAGTGCCAGAGACCTCTATCACATCAAACTGAAAACAAAAGGGACCAGATCCACAAAATTGTCATTGATGTTTTGCAGATCTATATAAGTGTGTGATGGGATATTCTTCCAAGAATTGGCAGTGGCCACATGCAATTCCTTCCAGGACATCACAAGGGAGATCATTTGAGACATTTGACCCAATCAAAGAGGGCCCTCTAGAATGTAAGTATTGCGTACGCGCTCCAATCATGTGCTGCTGCCACCATGATGTGTTTCTACTTGTCTATCTTTCACTATTACCCAAGAGTTTGTGCACAGACCCTATTCAACAGTTATGCTTGTATGTACTTTGTAATGAACACTTTGCAATCCAGGTCATATGCAGCTATATATATTGTTGCTGAATTATGACACATGTTCAAATATGCCACTGCCATTATCACCACTGTGTCTTGTGATCATCATTTGCTGTCATTTATGCAGACAGGGTTACATGCAGGAAAAGTATTCCTGCACTCTGTATGTGACTTGCTTCGTCTATGTACAGTGGCCCATGATATTATTTCTGATCCAGATAGGTCTGATGCAGTTTGAGAGGTGATGACAAATGCAAGTGCAATATGTTATACCTGCTAAGTTTTATGACATTCCACACACTTACCACTGTAGTGCCATTCTCCTGTGAATATATACACATGGTTGATATATGGTTGATATATGTGCAAGCTTTGCACACATTGTTGTTGCAATGTTGTTTTTTTCCATGCATTTTGACATACACATCATTTCAGTGTATTTGCGCCATTTGTGACACTGGTGCTTCATGAAGTCCCATTGGCACTTTGCCCTTGTGTGTGGTGTTTCATGTCACTTTGTATGCATTGTATAACACATTTTTCTTCTACAGTCATTATTTATACCTTGTGTGCTAACATCTCCAAAGCCTGTCTCCTTACAATATGGTGTTAATGTCAAGGATTGGAATTCAGCATGTTCTTTTTTTCGATTGTTCTTTTTTTTGGATCCTAGGCTCATAGGATCTTAGGAGTTTACTAGGCTATCAACTCAAAGGTCATTTTAAGCCTAGCCATTTCATCCCAATATAATACCATAGAAATAAAACCCATTTCAAAGCCTCTTTAAAAATCCTCTCAAAAATACATGGCTCTGCTCCTGCATAAAGCCTGCCTAATGCTCAGGTCTTCCTTTTCTTCCACACTAGCCTCATCATCCTCTTCTGTCACATTTCAATCCCTCACAGTCTGCAAGATCCGAAGGCTCTTCTAACTCCTTCTCCGCTTCTATACCATATCCTTAAGCTACTGCTCAGGCTTTATTGCTTCTATTCTTCTTAACTCTCTCTCACTATCTGTATCACTAACTTTCTGACTGCTATTTTCCAAACTGAAACTAACATTCTATTTGTCATGTACTGTAACAGTCAATGACATTGCACTACCTAAGTACTATTTATGTATGGTGAGAGTGACTATTATTGTCTGTAATGTTTTAACTCTATAGACTCATCTAGATGTGTAGGAATATATTGCAACATCTTGTAACATAGTTTGCTTTTTCAACTTATTTTTGTATAGTATTTCTAATGTAATTTGTATTGTATTGTATTGGGTCCCCTTCAGTATATCGAACTTTTAAAAGTTCGAACCTCATATGGCCAAGACCATATGATCGAACTTTTAAAAGTTTGACCAGACTGAATGGAGATCCCTGTACAGTGCAGAATGGGAGGATTTCCCTTTTCCGCAATGTAGTGCAATCTTGGAGTTGGTATATTTAAGTAGCGAGGGGTGTGGGGGGCACAGCCCCCCATGTGGAGGGTGCAGAGGGGCTTGCCCCCCTGCTACGCACATTTAGCATTGTTTTTTTTTTCTTTTTCTTCTTTTTTTTTGTTTTACTTCAGTGTTTGAACTTTTAAATGTTCGATGTTATGGTCTCAGGCCATACGGGCTTCAAATATTTAAAAGTTCGATCTACTGAATTAGATCCATTGTATTATACTGTATTTGTATTGTTCTGTATATGGAGCTTTTCTCCATGGGCCTCTGCTGAAAATGGGTTCTGTAACCCAGTCAGACCACCCCTGTAAACAAATGTAAAATAAATAAATAATAAATAAAATGCTAGTCAATGCCCAAGATTGCATTTAGTGATGACTGCCCATGCCCAGGAGGGGTGTGGGCACTATCCCCAGTAAGAATTTAAGGTGCCCCATCCACTCATCCAGGTTCCTCTTGAACAGTGTCATAGAGGCTTTTTAGCATTTTATGACTGCATCATATTAATGGCACAAGTAATGAATGACTGCATTGTGTGGCCTTGTTATTATGGCATAACAACACTGTATTGTGCCAATAGTTTTGCTTCTGACATGTGTACAACTTTGCTGCCCGTTACACGTTAACATACATAGGCTGTTTTCCTTCTCTATAATACACCTGCATTACTTTGTATGGCTCTAGATGTATATATCTCTAATAGCAAAACTACAAGCAAATTGCCCCTTGTAATGTAATATATGAGTGAGTATTTCTCCCACAAATGGTGTTCCATAGTTGTGTATACGCGACTGTTCATTGATCAGTCATACGCATTGACATGTAATATTGTTATCACTCTGTGTATGTGTGGCACCTGGTGTCTTAGATTTTCAAGGCAGTATATATGGGTATGTGATATTCAGGTCTATATTAAAACAATTGTTGTTGTTGTGTCTTTTGGCTTTTCCCAGTTAGGGGTTGCCACAGTGGAACCCCCTTCCGCTAATGATTGGTAGTTGATTTTTATGTGCCGAGTTACCAGCCCTGACGCACAACCTTCAACGAAGGTATGCCCATTCACACATGTCTCCATGCAGAAGACGCTCTAGCTGAGAATCGAACTGGACAGCGTCTAACTGTGAGGCGGCAATGCTACCACAGCACCACCACCGCGGTTTTTAGGTCTATATTGAAACAATGAATGTTAGAAATTGCGAATGCTCAGATGAGCGAAAATGCCGCAACTCAAAGTTTGTTTGTTTTTATCGTAGTACAGTGAAGATCAGAATATTTGCCCTTTCTTCATTGTAGTGCGATCTCGGAGTTGGAATATATATTTAGCGGGGGTGTGGGGGGCACAGCCCCCCACAGTAATGTTTTTGAGTTGCAGCATTTTTGCTCATCTGAGCGTTCACAATTTCTAACATTCATTGTTTTAATATAGACCCTGATATTCAGTGCTCCTTTCATTCTGCACATATGCTAATTGTTGTTTAGCTATTGCACATTAGTGTGTTGTTTCTGTCATTTTTACACGGACATCTTAATAGCCATCACATATGCATGTTGCACACTTGTCAGACATTGGCCCTTTGCTGTATGTACCTTGTATGGAATTTGCAGTCCATTTTGTGTTAGGGACACATGCACGTGCAATGTGTTTACTTGGATATACATATCCTGCATTTTTATATGCCTGCTTTTTTAGGCATGCATTTCATTATTACTGTGGATATATGTTGTCCATTCCCCTTCCCTCTTGTAGCTTCTGGATATATGTTACACATCTATATGGCATATGTATATGCTTATGTGCACTTTTGTGTACTGTATCATTGTTGGCCTGTAGGTGCACTGGGCTTATATGATGTTCTACCACCATGACAGGCTGTCATATACATGTAATACGTATCCATAGACTGTAGTAGGTCACTGTGATGCTTCCATCTGTCCTCTTGTTTTATTTGTGTGTCATGTATTTCCCAACATACTTTCCATGCTTCCTGCATAAATATGTATGCACAGACTTGCATGCCTTAATTTCTTGGATTCATAAGCTATTTAATATTGTATCTCTATCACCATGTGGTTTCTATGCAGCAATTTCACATTGCATGTCCTTGGTGGTGGTATACATGTTGAAAATTCTGTATGTTTGGCTTGTGTAATATCATGGCATGTCACATATCTACATTGCATACCTGAACACCATCTGTGTTGCCTCTTGCATGTAATGTCTTCTTTGATGTCATGATCCCATTTCTCCTGTTCTACTAATTTTCATGCAAAGTTAGTGATTTACTACATAGCCAAATTACTGTTTTGCTGCAGTACTGCTGCTTGGCACTGTGCTTAGTTACTTATTGCATGGAATATTGGGGGTTCTAATCTGACCTCTGCTTGTCTGTGCCTACATTTCCTTTGCTGGATTTACTCAGCCTTATTGTTGCTCAGTTTACACTTGCACTGCCAACTGCATACTGCAATGCTAGCAATCCTCATTTAGTGTTCTGTGTTGTATGCCTACCATCAGTGATACTCCTTTTGATATGACTGTCACGCAGCTTGCAACATCTCAGCACTGCTTTGTGCATTGGTATGTATCCCTGCACTGTTTGTCACCTTACTTTTACCTGTGTTGTACAGTCTGTATGTGTGCTGTCTGTATCTTGGCCTCTCTCTAAGTACATTACCAACCCTGGTCTTTCCTGTATTGTGCTATTTGTTATATGTTTCTACCCACCCTTTTCTCCATCTCCATTTTCCATGTCTTGTTCATAACTTCTGTCTCAAAAAAAGTGTATCCCCACCAAAAAATTATTTGCCCATGCCCCTCTGACTCTCCCTCTGACCTTCCCATGCAGTCATCCCTCTTATGTGCCCTTCTTCCTCATCCTCATCCAACAACTGCTTTGCTTTCACCCTATTTCTTTGGGTGTGTGTATTATTTGTGTACCCCACACATCCCACACCTATTATTAGCTAAAGTTAGCATTGGTGATGTTGCTGTGGAGGCCACTTTATCATAATTATATTTTTTAAATTAAATGTTTGTGAAATATGATGGATTTGACAAATGATAACATATATGATTATGTGTATGCATATATATATATATATATATATATATATATATATATATATATATATATATATATATATATGCATTTTCTGATGATATCTGCAACAAATTGTGGATATATTAAGTTTTATGGGATAATTGCTGATGCACATTTGTCTTCTGTCATTGTTTCCACATATTACTGACATGTTTCATTAACTTTAGCTACTTGTTACACATGTACATTCCTAATGGAAATATAGCACCTTATGGACATTTGTTTCTTTGTAATACAATTTTACTATACCCAACATTGCTGGTTATTTCTTGTGTTTGCATTGTGCTGGGATATGTTCATTAGACTGGGACAATTTGTATATTCCTTGACTTACTGTAAATTTTGTGCAGAACTCGGTGCACTCTGCTGAATCCCACAAATCTTTTGGAATCTGGCCCTTGGTGCAAGAACATTTTTATATTTTTTTATGAAAGTTACATGTCATGTCACCAGGGCATGGTATCTTGCCTAAGGCCAACAAGCCAATAGCTACCATGACCACAGTGAGTAGTGCACAAGTAACTGATTTGTCTGCAGTTAAAAGCATTCTGTATCTTTACAAATCTTTATCTGTTTAAAAACTTTAATTTGTTTTCTGTAGTGCTTATTGTCTGTAGGCTATTGTTTTTAGGTGAAGCCTTTCTTTAACTTGGCTAGATTGTGTTAATTGTCTGCTGAGTGGGGGCTGGTTCTTTTGTGTTCTTGTAAAAAAAAAAAAAAAAAGTTGTTCTGGTATTTAAGCCCTAACTTTGATAGGGTTTCTGTCTATACACACTGAGCAGAGTGGATGAGAGTTGTTGACTGCAACAGTTAGCTGAGATATATAAGTATCCTGCTTTTTTTTCGATTATTTATACAGATTATTGTTTCTAACAATTAATATATAGCACTTTTATTGTCTGCTTTTTAGTCTTCGAGTGTATTTTATTGCTATTAACAAATCTGCACATTAACTGATTTGTCTGCAGTTAAAAGCATTCTGTATCTTTACAAATCTTTATCTGTTTAAAAACTTTCATTTGTTTTCTGTAGTGCTTACTGTCTGTCCCATCCCTCCCTCCCAGTTGGTGTCTTGCTCTTATACTTGATGGCTTTGCAGCTGCCCGCCCCTACTGTAAATCTGATCTGTGACACTCCTCCCAGTCTAGTGTCATTAGCTCATTCTACCTAATACAGAGAGAACATTTGATAAGGCCTACTGTTTCTCCTTTTTCCCTTTCAAAAAAAGGGGGAAAAATATACAGAGTATATTTCAGAGCATTTATTATAACTGTAATTGCCTTAATATTGCTACAACTCAAGTGCTCTAGGTTGCACTGCATCTGAAGTGTTTGTGTGTTTTAGCTGCTTTTCTGTATATATAGACTTCTCTGTTTCTTTAACTAAATAAGCTCTGCAAAGTTGTTTTATTGCATTCCTGCCTGTATTTCTGAGTTTTTTGCACTTTTAAAGTTTGTTTTTGCTTAGTTTAACTGGTAGGCTACACACTCAAGTGTGCTAGCCGAATTAAAGCATTTACTGTGTTTCTGTACCTAATTTCTGCTACTCTGTAAAAAAAAAAAAAAAATCCTTGTTTCCCGCCTTTACTGAACTAGAATAGTCCAGTCTTCAGGTATTGCTGATCTCTGGGCTGTGTCATAGTTCCTGTGTTGCCCATATCCTTATTTGGATAGGGGGAAGCTTCTTTGTTCACCAGTGAGAGTGGGGAGCTCTGAGCAGCCTATCTGTCCCTTGAGGAGTGCTTCCAGCCCAGTGACCTGTAGCTTATTGGCCGTTTTGGGCCATTTCCTATCTCTTCTAACCCCCTGCTTTAAAGCCAGCTTTAGTGCGCTTTTGCGCTTGAAATTTAAAGTCTGTCCTGTTTGTTGCATTTACCTGTTGAGGCCACACACTCAAGTGCGCTAGCCTGTGTTACATATTTATTGCATTTTCCTGCTGTTTGTTGCAAAAAAAAGAAAGAAAAACAAAAGAAAATTATCCTTGTTTCCCGCCTTTCCTGACCTAGAGTAGTCCAAATACAGGCGTTGCTGTATTCTGGACTTTTGGAAAGTTCCTGTACTGCCCATTTCCTTTCTTGGATAAAGGGGGGCTTATTTGTTCACCATTGGCAGTGGGGAGCTTAGAGCAGCCTATCTATCCCTGGAGGAGTGTTCCCAGCACAAGAATCTGGTAGTCTATTGGCCGTTTTGGGCCAGTTTCTAGCTCTTTCAAGTCCCCCTGTATAAACCCCGCTTATGCTGTTTTTGCGCTTTGTTACTACTCAGCCAAGCTCCTCGTGGTCCTGCAGAGTGGTGCTAGCAGCAGAGAGGCTAAAAGAGCGACTGCTAACCTGATAAAAGTGTTTTTTTTGCTGCTACTACCTGGGCGACTGTCCGATCTAGCTAAACTGCAAGTATTTCTGCTTCTTGAACTGTTTTAAACTATTTAGAGTTGTTTTTGCACCTGCACTTTTAAAGTTTGCCCTGTTTGTTGCATTTATCTGTTGAGGCTACACACTCAAGTGCGCTAGCCTGTGTTACATATTTATTGCATTTTCCTGCTGTTTGTTGCGAAAAGAAAAAAAAAATTATGTTGTTTTCTGTCTTTCCTGACGTAGAGTAGTCCAAATACAGGCTTTGCTGTATTCTGGACTTTTGGAAAGTTCCTGTGTTGCCCATTTCCTTTCTTGGATAAAGGGAGGCTTCTTTGTTCACCAGTGGCAGTGGGGAGCTTAGAGCAGCCCATCTATCCCTGGAGGAGTGTTCCCAGCACAAGAATCTGGTAGCCTATTGGCCGTTTTGGGCCAATTTCTAGCTCTTTCAAGTCCCCCCTGTATAAAACACACTTTGGCGCGGCTTTGCGTGATTTTGCGCATAGCGCAGCATCGGACAACACTGCTTAATTGGGTTTAAGCCATTCTTGGCTCCACAAAGTCTGCTCTTCACTTTTTCCCTTAGAACTGATCTAGTTCTCATAATAAACACCCTATTCCTACTCTAAAGCCTGGCACTTGCTCACTAAAGCAATTATATAAGTCAGCACTAAAAAATGAAAAGCACTACACCCTCACAAACTCCCCTTGAGTACCTTGTTCCCCATTGGCCCTTTTTTCAATTATAAAGGAATTCCCAATACTATTCTAGCATGTCCAAAGATCAGTTGTCAATCTCCTCTCCGGTCCAGCTGGTGAATCTGGGAATCATGAGGCAAGTTTACAACTGCCTCATGTACACAGACAACCCTCTCCTCCTCCCAACAAATTCCAACACATGTGAGAGATGCAACCATATAGCCAAACTGGAGACTAAGTTCTCTCAACTCAGTACTAGCATAACCAGTCAGGAGGAGAAGGAAACCACACTCACTACAATTCCAGTCTCACACAGACCTACCACGACAGCAAACCAAACACATAAACACACAAAAACATACTCGGAGGCACTAAATAAAAATCTGCCTAAGCAACAGAGACCTCCAAAGCAGACACCCAAGCAACAGCTACCCCAAAACAAAACACATGCAACACATAGCTCACAAAGCCAGTGTGCCGAACAGTCGCAGCCCTTAAGGCTAAACAACACACCTGATACACTTGAAATAGGTGACTCTATCGTCAGGCACACTGACGTCCCACTCACCAGGCTAAACAAGGAGAAGGTCACGGTGAGCTGCCTGTCGGGCGCTAGGATCTGCCACATAAAACAAGCACTCAGGTCACTCCAAGGCAAGTACAAATATGACTCAGTCATTGTCCATGCTGGTGTGAATGACCTGAGACGTACCTCCCTGGACTACATGAAAAGAGACATAGAGGAGCTCTCTGAGCATGTAGCCCAGGCCGGTATGACCCTGACCTTGAGTAGCATCTTACCCTCACCAAGAATGATGCCACAATATGAAGACAAGATGATCAATTTCAACAATTGGCTTAAGTATTGGTGTCATTCAAAGGGGATCCAATGCCTGTCAGCCTGGGATGACATGCTCGACAAGCCAAGATGCTTCGCTAGGGACGGCTTGCACCTGTCACCCCTGGGCTTTCGGATATTGGCAAAGGCTCTTGCCACCCCCATAGTACCTTTTTTAGGTAAGGCTCAAAAGACAAACCCACCTCCATAGGTATCACAAGGGATAAGAAACTAACAGTAATGCTACTCAATGCCAGAAGTCTAAACCTCAAGATGCATGCACTCGAAACTCTCCTTAGCATGGAGAACATCGATATCTGTGCAGTAACAGAAACCTGGTTCAAGGCTCCCGAGGGCACCCCAGCACTACCAGGTTATACCTCATACCATGTTTTTCGGCCCCAAAACTTGGACCAAACCACAAAAGGAGGGGGAGTATCAATATTCGTCAAAGATACCCACACCTCCAGGTTGGTGGCAAAGCACAAAGCATCAGAGACCATCCATGTGCAACTAACAGTGGGTAAAACTGACTTCCAGTTTATAGCCTGCTACAGACCACCCTCCCAAACCCAAGAAGCCCACTCGACCTTCCTGAAAACACTGGTAAATATGAAGGTCTCTCCAAACACCATTATATTGGGCGACTTCAACTACCCAAACATAGACTGGGAGCATTACTCCAGCTCCAACACCCTAGCCCAAAGGTTCCTAGAATTTATAAACTCAAATGCTATGGATCAACTTGTTACCACTCCCACAAGAGGGGAAAACATACTGGACCTGATCATCACCAACATGGGGACTCTATGCTCCAGACCAGAAGTGTATCCCTCACTGGTAAGATCAGACCATAAACTAATCTCACTAGATATTCACATTCCGACCCCAGCCCCTGCCCAGAAAACTACAGTGAAAAACTTCTCTAAAGCAAATCTCACACTCCTCAAAACCGAGGTGGAATCCTTCAAAGCCCCCGGGCCTGTGGAAAATACGGTCCAGACCACAGAATCCTTTATAAACGCATTCTATGAACACCTTCAGGAATGCATGGATCATGCAATCCCAAACAAAATCAAGACCCAATCCTCCAAAGGCAGGTGTCCTGTCTAGTGGACCCTAGCCATAAACAAACTATACAATAGAAGGAGGAAGCTACTACATGATAGAGCAAAATCCCAAAAAGGGAAGGCATCTCTGATCAGTATTAGCAAAAAACTACGGGCACTCATAAAATCATCTAAGGCCAGCTTCGAGAGAAAAATTGCACAGGACACTAAGGATAATCACAAGGCTTTCTTTAGTTATGTTAGGAACCTAGGTGGGAATTCCCAGATATGCTCAGCATTAGTCCAAAATGACAAAAAATACACCGAAACCACAGATATTGCCAATATCCTAGCTGACAGGTTCAGAGCAAACTTCTCCCCCTCTTCCCCACCAAAAGGGCAAATATCTATCCCAGCAGAGTGCTACCCCCCTGACATCTCAGATGCTCAGGTAAGAGCCGCCCTCTCCAAAGCAAAAAACACAGCATCAATGGGACCAGACGGTGTCCCGGGCTGTGTCCTACATGAACTCCAAGAAGAACTAAACCAAAACATAAAACTACTATTCAATCTCAGCCTTACTACAGGATATGTACCCAAAGAGTGGCGTACAACAACAGTGGTCCCACTCCACAAAGGTGGTGCCTCAACAGATCCTTGAAACTATTGCCCCATAAGCCTGACTAGCTTGGTCTGCAAAGCTATGGAAAGGATCATCATGGACCTCATAAATAAAGATATTGGGGACCAACAGACACTGGATCCTACCCAGTTTGGCTTTGTTAAGGGCAGATCCTGCCTCTTAAACCTGGTTGATTTCTTTGAAACAGTCACCAAGGCCACTGATGAGGGGAAGGTGGTCCACACAGCCTACCTGGACCTCGCAAAAGCCTTCGATACAATACCCCACTCGGGCATTATAGATACGCTCACCAGCTTAAATATAAACCCCTATGTCACTAGATGGGTTGCAAACTGGCTCAAGGACAGAACCCACATGGTTAGAATTGCTGGAGCCATGTTAGACTCCAAACCAGTTACAAGTGGTGTCCCACAAGGCTCAGTCCTGGGACCTCTCTTGTTCGGTATATATTTCTCGGAGGTACAGGCCAACACGGAAGGACTGTGACTGACCAAGTTCGCAGATGACTGCAAACTGGGCGCCATAATCGACTCTCCAGCCAACACAAGCATCCTACAAAAGGGCCTCATAGAAACAGACAACTGGTGCCAGAGCCATGGCCTCAAGCTAAACGCCAAAAAGTGTATAGTCATCCCCTTCGGCAAAAACAAAGTGCCCACAAATTACCACATAAATGGTAATCCATTAAGTATGGTAGAAGTAATTAGGAACCTGGGGACCCAAGTTGATAGCAATCTCTCATTCGACAACTACGTGGCCAAAGTGGTTAGAAAAACATTTTATATAGCCCACCTAATCATGAAGGGATTCACATCTAGATCAGGGGAGGTCATCGTGCCTCTTTACTCATCCCTCATCAGGCCCATAATTGAGTACAATGCCCCTTTTGGGATGTACCTTACCAGACATCTGCAGGAACTGGAAAGACCCCAAAAGTACCTCACCAAGAGGATCAAAGGGCTCAAACAGATGCCATATGCTGCCCGGTTAAAGAAACTCCAGCTCTACTCAGTCGCATACCGCCTGCTCAGAGGCGATCTGTGCCTGACGTATAAAGCCATGTCCAACCCGGAATTAATGGACATGCTGCACCTCAGAAAATCCAAATCCCATTTAGCTACGTGCTCAAGAGACTTGAACCTCAGCACTGAAATAAATAGGACATGCTGGAGGGACAGATTCATAACCCAGAGGCTCCCTTCACTCTGGAATAAAATCCCAGTCCAGGTTAGGCAGAGTCCCTCATTGACTCTCTTCAAGAGGAATCTTGCTGAGTGGATGGGAGATCGTAGATTTACTCCGGGTATCACTTCTGTGTCACTGTTAGACAGAGGCACAGTATACTAACCTCGAAAAAGGGCATAGCAAAATTCATTTTAAAAGGGGTGGCAAAAGCCAAACACACTCTGGCTAGGCTTGTAAATGCCCTAGGGCAGATAGCCTAGTATGAACCTATGAACCTATGAACCTATAAGCACCAATAAAGCATCAGCTGTTACCTGGAAGAGTTTCAAAGAATGAATAAAGGTATTAACCCAATCACCTGTTTGAGAGGTATAGGTTGGATCCTGATAGATCTCCAGCATAAGGGTTTGAAAAATGTGTTCCTTATATCATTCTGATAGACATTAATTGTGACTTTTCTCTTTTCTTTCTTTAATACAGAGAACAATATTTTGGAGAAAAACAAAAAGCTCTTAATCCCAATAAATGAAGCATAACTTGTCCCTCTTTCATGCACTCAGTCAAACTGTAAAGTTTTATGCTGATGCATAAGGTTCATAAGTTCATCTAGCATTGCCTGAGCTCTGCAGTAACCTTCCATATGCCTTCCACAGATATAACCTCAGCCCTGAGTTTTGAGCTAGTCTAGTCTAACAGTCCATTTCTTCTTTTTTCACCAGCCAACAACTTGTTTTCAATTTTACTATTAAAAACCTCCAATTAATATAAAAGCATACCTCTTAAAGATCTGAAACTTCCTAGAAAGCTTCAGTCAGTCACTCCTTCAGGTTTTTAGACCATAATGTACTTTGATTTTCAGCATTCTGCCTATTAACAATTAAGGTGTATAGGATGCAAATCTCTGTAAGAGCATATTCCCATGTTCAAAAATTGCTAGATGGTAATCAACAATCTTCACATCTCTTTCTCATGAGATTTTTATTTCTTGGCTGCTTTTTTTCACTTTTACCTGTTCATCACAACAGACTTGTGACTTTTTTGAATTCTCACTTATGGATAAATTTGCTGAATTTTTGATGTTCATATTTCAGATACTGTCAGACATGATAATATCAGGTATCCCTTATATCCAAAATAAACACTATAATGCACTCATAACAATTTCATATATGTGCCAGGAATGTTAGGACAGTAATCTACCTATATAAGAAATGTGGCCTTTTTTAACTGAAACATAACCATTGGTGCTCCATGGTGGAAGATGCTGTTTGTTACATGAAGCATATCACTTAATGTCATGAATTGCTGTTTAAGGTGTACATTGCTGATAATATTTGTCTATATATCTGTCTATATATATATCTACATCTATATATCTATATCTATCTCTATATATACATATATATATATATATATATATATATATATATATATATATATATATATATATATATATATATACATATATACACACACACACAAACACAGTAATTTTAAGTCAATATTCCAATATTCCTTATATACAGTAATTTTTGTAAGTTATTATTCCTGGATGTTATTCAGGTCACCTATAAAGCATTTGTCTTCTTAATTAACTGGGAATTACTATTTTCCCCAAGCTTTGAGTATTATGCCTGGGCACAACTTTTTTTCTTCCTTCAAAGAAAAATAAGATGTCTCACATCTATATACATTTGTTAGCAACTCCTTCCCTACATGATCATATCTATTTATACAACTATAAATGCTGTTGATTTATAGGCATCTGGTCTATTCTCTTCGATGATCACAGTGTCTACACCATTCTGACTGGCATTTACTTACAGCACAACTGGCTTATTTGCATCATGGTATTTTAATGTATGTGCACCTGTAACAAGATTTTTCAGTATATTGAAGCTCTTTTCTTGTGTATAGCAACAATCTCACTTTTTATCTTACTTTAACAACTTAATAAAGGTATGTTTTACCAAACATATTAAGTACACACTTTTCACAGTACTGTAATATTCCTAGAAACCTGTGTAATCCCTGCTCTTTATTATGTCATTGACATTTGCACAACTTCTCTTACTTTTTTCTGTATCAAATCTCAGTCTATCATTCAAATGTGATGCATATTTCAGGTTTGCTTTTTTATATGTGCTTTCATTTAACTTGAAATTAATCTGTCTTAATCTATTTAGCTTCATTTACTTATCATGTTTTTCTTTTGTCAGACTGCATACTTGCAGGTCATCAGTTATGCTTAACACACCATCTAAGCATTCAATTATCCACACAACAGCTTCTTGGAGCAGCTTTTGTACTGATGAAATACCGAAAGAAATATAAGATATTTTCACTTTCCTAATAAAATATGAAAAGGACGTAATCTGGACATTTATTCATCCAGCTTCATCTGGTAGTATCCATGTTTTTCACATAGTAATAAAATTAATTTAGCATTTGGCATCATTGAGAGGTCTTCAAATGAAAGCAATGGGCAATGCTCTCTTTTCACAATTTATTCATATCTTGTGGATCAGTCTTGTGGATCAATACAGATGCAAATCATGTCTTGCTTATAATGTTAGCCATATTATTCATTCATTCCATTGCATCTAGTTGCTTCTTAAAGTCAGTCAAGCTTACAAGTCCTGTAATTTCTTGCTTATTTCTATTATTGTGAAGTGGTGGTCCTTTTTGGGAGTGCACACCTCTGGCATTCCATTACAATATACTTCTATATAACATTTTCCTACACATTTCTTAAGGCTGTATCTAAATAATCACAGTCATTACATAGATCATTGCTTTGTCTCTCTGCATTATCTTAGATATCTCTGCAACTATACAATTGTTTCTGTGCAAATTTACTATTATAGTTTCACTGTTTGTTGTATCATTACCAGCTTCTCAAAAGCCAAATAACCAAGATTATTAGAGTTTTACTTAGCTAAGAACTACACTTTGAAACTGGATCTTGTACCTAGCTTTTATTTTGATATTCACATCTCTTGCTTTTGACCACTGACTTTACTTGGTACCTTGAATATGTTAAGAATATGCTAAGAATCTATGCACATCAGTCCTTTCAGTGTCTTTGAACCACAGTACTTCAAAAGTATACTCAGAAAAATATGATACTGAGTACCTGTGTCTAGTTTATATTCAATAATACTTTAATGATCAGCATTTATTGCCAGAAATTGACTTGCATACCTGTTTGCCTCTATTGTATTTTCAACTTTCAGTACATCAGCTCTGCATTTTAAAAGTGTCAACAAACAGCTTATTTCATGCTTCTTTTTAGCTGCTTATAAATTCGTTTGAGCAAACCTTTTATAGACTTTTGCAAAAAGGCTCCTTCTATATCAGATTCCATAAAATTAATAATAATAATGTAGTAAAATGCTTCCACCCATGCTTATAACCACACCTAATGCACCTAGTTAACATGAAGCTTGGAGTTCAGCTGCATACAGTTTTGTACCTCTTGTGGCTGTGTTTCAGTTTTATTATTATTACAATGTATTCTCGTTTATTTTGTTCTCATTTTGCCATTTTATTTGCCTCACATTTTATGTTACATGCTTCTATTTCCAGTGTTCATTCTATGAACTATGTTATCAATTTCACTTGCTGTGAATGCATCCAGAATTTCATTCTGTTAGTAGCCTGTGCCATGTTTTATTAATTCTTATACCACAATGTATACTGTCTGTTGCTAATGATCAACACAATTTACCAAAATTACACATCTTAGCTTGACTCTTTAGCTCATTAATTAATTGTGATTCTTACTTATATGCTTTCTAGAAAGAATATGTGCCATGTAACATGCAAATTCCATGTTGCTAGGCATTAGAATTTAAAGTGATATGCTCTTTATACCACAATATCTAATTCATGGAGTTTAATGCCCATGTATAGCAAAAGCAGATCTTTCCAACCTTGAGCAACAGTCTTGTCTTTCAAATTTTAGATTCTTTCAATGTAAAAATATTGGTATGATGCCCATTGGGCTTGCTGTGATAAACTAGTTGACAACCAAAGACGAGCTCTTCAGACTGGTTATCCCTGAAAATGGATCTACCTTGCTAGATTTAGTCAATTTTTTAAGTTAATGGATCTGGTTGAGGAGCAGTAAAATATCATGTGATTAGTCAAAGGGTAAGGCATGACTTCTAAGACCGCTACTTTCCTCAAAAGACTAGGAGACAGGCGTTAGAAGCCTATTCTACAGTTGCTCACTTATGATGGGGAGGCAAAGGTAAAATCAGAGTCTGAGGGATGCAGAAGCCTCCAGACATCTTTTACCTTATGGTGATTTCACTACCTCGGCTATAACATTTGAGATCATAATATTTCATTGTGCTTGAGGGGATATCTTGTTCCACACCAAGTTCTGGTACAATATTGAAGTCATCCCATATAATATTGGATGTTTATTAGAATTTATTTAATCTAATTTCTTGAATAGTAAAGAAAAGAAGGAAGAATAATTATAATGTGGGCTATATGTGGTAATTATAATTATACGCCCAGTTGGTGTGAACACTTTTAGTTAGGCTCCAGTATCTATTGCCCCATCCTCTGATCTGCTTTGCTGTGTATGAATAAAAAAAATTGATGTTCATGATGAATGCTTAACATTTAAATCTTGCCATAAGTCAACTTCCAGAAAACCTGATAACCATCATTTGTTTTGGATATATACTTTTTTAACTGGGAGTATTTATGTAACACTTAAATGAATCCATTACAGGACTGCCCAAGTCAGCTTTCTTAGAACCTTGTCATATGCTTTCTCCAAGTCTAGGAATGCCCAGTTGAACTCTTTCCTCATTTCTAGCTTCTTCTTGACTATCTGTTTCACTGCAAACATTAGGGTGATTGAGCCACATCCTGATCTGATTCCAGACTTTCATCTCCCATCTTACTTTCCACTACACAGCATGCTCATTTATCAATCACCTTTTCCAGAACCGTCATGCAGTGTGATAGGAGTTTGATACCTCTGTACTTCACACAGTTGTGAATGCCCCCTTTGTTCTTTTACATTGGCACTACTATGTTTATTTTCCAGTTATCTGGTCATCTGGGATACCTCTCGCTCTTCGTACTGCTTTGAATATCCCTGGAGCCATTTCTCTCCTAACTCATCCAACATTTTGATCATATGTACCGTAATCTCATCTGAGCTTGCTACTTTCCCTGACTTCATTTTCATTAGTGGTATTCTTACTTCTATTGTGGGCTCCTATTCATCCTTCATTGTAGACTGTGTTTGGGGCAGTACAGCTTCTGTGGGGTTTTCTTCATTCAGAAGCTGCTGGATGTACTCCTTCCATTGGCTTTTTGTCCTGTGGCTTGATGAATAGGTTGTTGCTGGCATCCCTTATGAAGGGTGTCTGCTGACTGTCTTCTTTATCTTTCCATATTTGTCATGCAACCACAAAGATTTCCTTATATGTCATCTACTGAGTCACTTTCTAGAAGATGGTAGAGTTCCTTTGATGCCTTGTTCTTTGCTATTATACCAATGGTCTTAACATCTTTATTAGCCAATTAGTATTGCTTCTTTGCCTGGTTCATCCTTTCTGTCTACCACTTTTTCTTGCAGTTCTTTTTTTGATGACTTTCTGGACTTTTGCATTCCACCACTGGCTTTCCTTGTGTATCTTATTTCCATATGTGGGTCAGCTGCATATCTGTTCCATATTCCTCACATGTGCTGTTTTGAGGTGCAGTCATTTTTCTTCAACTCCACCTATTTCCTCTTCTTCTTGATGTGCTACAGTCCTCAGTAGTTCCTTCTCCCATCAACTTTAAGGTCTTCAACCTAGTCTCTGTTGACTTTAGAGCCTTCTATGACCATTGCTTGGAGCTGACTATGGCAACCAGTGGTTTATGCTATCGGCTGATATTTTCACCAGGGTTGACTTTGTAATCACTGACTCTGCTCCAATGCCCTTTCCTTACTAGGAGGAAGGCACCTGGGTTGCATGTTTACAATTCTTATATGTGCTGTTGCGACTGTCTCTTGTGCGTAACTGTGTGTTGGCCGTCATCAAGCCATTTGCCAGACAGAAAACTGGAATGGCCTCTCCTTCTTTATTCCTGTTGCCATACCCATGTGGACCCAAGCAGTACTCATATCCTGCTCCATCTGTCCCAATATGTGCATTTATGTCCCCCATTATCAAAAATAACTCACATTGCTCTGCTTTATTTAGTATGTTCTGTCACTGCTGCCTGAATGCAGTTTTTGTCCTTGCTATCACAACCTTGCTGTGGTGCATATGATGAGATTCTGAATAGTCCCCTATGCTTAAACTGGAGTCTGATTGCCATGAGTCTTTCATTACTTCTAATTACATCCCCTCACTGTCTTCTGAAGCCTTTCCCTCATCATAATTTTCACACCATTTCTAGTTTGCCACTGCCGAGTACTAGACTCTGGATGCCAAGCCAAGTGGTTTTGCTGCACTGCCCTTTGACCTTCTTTTGACTCCTCCTTACCATCATGTCAGTCACTTCCAAGCTATGTACTGTAAAAGAATCTATATTGAATGTAGCAATCCTTAGTTAATGTTTTTCATGTTAACTGGTTTGACACATACCCATGCCTACTGTTTGCATATACTAACTCTGAGATCACTGCACTTCCTTTGCTTTAGCCTTAGTACACAAACAATAAAATTATAATCATACTCCTATAAGGCAGCCATTTGGAATATCAGGGCCTGCTAGAGCAAGTCCTTAAATGCAGAGACTGAATGGCCAAAAGATCTGATTTGTATGTGCGAGATGCCATTTCTAGGAATATTTCCTTTTCCCCAAGGTATGGAAATCTTGGAGATGGTATATAAGCTCAAGGGGTGTTTTAAGGAGAAGAGCAATTCTCAAGACTCACTCTTCTATGGGTTTTATTTTATTTTTTTCATTTTTTTGGCACTCGACATTTTGAGTGACAACATTTCAAGAGGGAGCCATTCTATAACTGACATTCTCAGACTCACAACTGCAAGTCTCAGATATTCATGAAAATCTGTTTTCCTAAGTATGTTTACTATAATGCAGATGACCATGCATACTGGAAAGGAGTCTTCCTAAATCTATAACAAGCATGGGTAGCAATATAGAGTTTTCATCTATATGAAGCACTGTAATATCTCCCAGTGAAACAAGTAATGGTCATGCAAACAGCAGGAAATTTAGTGTTTATACTAACCAACATTAATATTACCATTTATCTGATGTGAACAGAAACACTAGATGGTTAGAAATAGAAAATTGAGAATACATTTTTGTATTGTTACCTGTAGCAAGGTTAATGACAACAAAGGTAAGCTAATTCTCAGAGCTACTGCTGGTTATTTGGGAGCATCAGTAACACAAAGTAGCCACTGAGGTATAGAAATTACCCCACTGTATTGCATTCCTATAAGGGTCTGCTTGTCAGAATTCATTATAACAGTGTTGGCTCTCTAATGCAAGAATAATTTATTAAAACAGCATTGTCTCCCCACTGGAAGAAGAAGAAGAAAAGGAAAGAAAAGTTTAGTCACCCTTTCATTTATGGATAATTTTTTATTATGCTTGCAGGTGTGTTTGCAGGTGCATTATAAGTGCCAGGAAAACCTTTTCCATTCAAATGATACACCTTCATTAGTTATTCATGTTTCTGGGAATCATGGCTCGGAAGAGTCTTCATGGCAATTTAATGTGGTAACTTCTAATCTTATACAGGAATTGTTGACTGTTACATGAAATAGCTGTTGAACTGATGTCTTCCTCATGAGGTTAACTGAACTTCCAGATCCCCCCCCCCCCCTTGATCATCATTGCTTTCCAAGCTTGTCAAGTATTCAAGACAGTACAGTTTTAGACTGTCACTCTTGCTTAACTGACTCATTCTTTTCAAAGAGTGGTAAATCAGGACAGTGTTAACAATGACCTTTGACAAATTTTCTGGCATAGGATCCACCCACTACTATATCAAATATGTGGAGGTTGCTTAAGGATACAAAAAAAACAGTGTTTTTTTGCCATTACACGACTAGCATTACTTCAGCACTGTAGATACAATATTTTTATTGCATACCTTAGTTCATCATCTTTTCTGTGGTGTCCATTGCAAAATCTTGAAAGATCTGGATTTGACACACACTAAGCAGAAATGATTTGCCTTCCCTTAGCATATATGTTGTATTTTGTTATCCTTTTTGTTGCACATCTTACAATTTCTTTGAGCAGTTTTTTCAGCACTGACAGTGGATGTGGATAGCTCAAGGTAGCTTCAATGCTTTTATAAAATCTTCTTCCAAGAGGGGCACCATATGCAGACCTTCCTTTTTATGTCCAGCTCTATGAAGTAATCATGCTGTTGCCAGTTTTCTAGTTCTTCCAACTTCTGAAGTGCTTCATTAATGATTTTTAGCTGATCATACGCTGTTGACTGTGTGCCCTTTAATTGTGCAGTTTGAACACTGACTGCTGCATCATAAAAGGTGTATTTAGCAGCCTATGTGTCTATCTTATCTTGATGTACTGTAGTGACCACTGTTATTTCTATAATGTCTTTAAGCCAAACTAGATTACCAGCATTCTAAAACATCAGTTTCTTCAATCAGCCTGGTTGTGTGTAAGGTGGGCTTCATTAGTCATCTCTGAGGCCTACGCCATGTTGTTCTGTCATGCAGCCATGCAGTCTCATAATTCAGAATGGTGTGTAATTCAGGAAATGTATTACTGATAACCAGAGAACAGACTGGGAATAAAAGTAGGATTGATAATGCTAATCCTACAAAACAAACTGAAATAAAGTTTATTCTAAATTATTTCCAGCACTGTGCTGCCATCCTATTGTTATTCAGCTAATAACCCAATGTTATGTTGAACTTGTTTCATGCAATTATTAAGGTTTGCTGCTGTCATCTTTGTGTTAGTGGCACAAATAGATGCAATATTTTACTGATGTGTAGGACTCATATACCACTGATGATTGTTGTAATTATTGTAGATGCAGATAACTTATATCACATTCTTCAGAACCAAGTTTCAGATTCATTGATGCCATTACAATTCTACTGTCATTTTTGTCATTTATAACATCTGTAAACATCATAGCATTTCTCTTGCTGTTCTAAGCTCATTGATATTGACATTCTGGTATAGCAAGCAGGTGATCCTCTGGTATATTAATGTTAAGTGCTGATGTACAATATTGGCTCTTTCTTTTGACTATCTGTCTATATTTTATTTGTTTTTTTTCAGAAAAGTAGAAATCATCATCATCCAAACCATAATAAAATATTAATGCCTTCATGTTATCATAGTACATTATATTAGGTTGAAAATCTTTTAAAAAATTTTCAAAAGCATTGTTAACTTTGTCTAGTCTTAATCATTTCAGACATGTTGTTAATCCATTCTCTTTATATCCATCCTTCAGATGCGAAGAGATGTTAAACAGAGGGTCCATCTGCTTGAGTTAGTGATAGCTCATGTGGATATAAGCGATCCCATGGTACCTATCAAAAAGAGTAGTAATCCTTTATTCAAAAACATTATTTACAAATATTTAAATATTTAAAAATTTACAAATATACAGTTTTCTATTCTCTTCCTTTATTATTATACATTCATAATTATCTTATTCATTATACCAAGTTTTCACCCTCATTAGACCCCCCACTCCTTTTTCATAATCACTATCTGGTTTTACTCAGTACTATTAGCAAATACATTTTCCATTAAGCATAATTTCTTTCATCTTTTTATTCTATAAAATTCATATAACATAAAACATTTTATCTATTCTTTGAACATACTCATTACTTCTATTCTTACAAAATCCATACCTAATCATGTCCATATTTATCTTATCCATTTCTTTTATATCTTCAAAAATTTTCTCTGCATAACTTTTCCCTTAATTTTACTACTCTTATACATTTCAAAAAATGCTCAGTAGTTTCAAATAAAATAAAGAACTAGCTAGCACCGCACT
Source organism: Protopterus annectens (assembly GCF_019279795.1). Lineage (NCBI taxonomy): Eukaryota > Metazoa > Chordata > Ceratodontiformes > Protopteridae > Protopterus > Protopterus annectens. The sequence goes on along the minus strand of NC_056729.1, from coordinate 661,291,457 downwards.
ATATAAAACATTTGTTTAATTTCACAAAAGTAAAAACAATATATATATATATATATATATATATATATATATATATATATATATATATCAGATTAGCTCTTTTACCTGCTCAGTTTGATTCTGTTTCCTGATGCTCAGTATTTTCCTCTTTCCCACAATGCAAACATATTTGTTCACTTCTTCTTTTATATGGCATGTTTCCTTTTACAGGTAATTTATCTTTTACCAGTCTCCACAAAAAATCTTGACATTCTAGTTTTTTTATTACACCATTTTACTTCTTATTTGTATAGCTTTAATTTTTTTCTTCTGATAGATTTTTCTGTGGTTTAACAAAATAATATTGTAACATTATATTCTTACAGCATACTTTTCTTTCCTTTTCTATTTCATCAATTTGTATTTTCTACATTAATATTTTTTCTTGATAACATTTAATCTCTTCACTTATACATTGTGTTCTCTCTATTACTCATTCTTCATGTATCTACTTTAACACTATATAAATTCAGTGATGCAGTATATACCACTCCATTAATAAACCTTAAACCTCCTTCCTCTTTAATTACATACAAACCTCCTCTTTTTACTAGATTCAATCTAGAACCCCATAAATGAAAAAAATATCTACAATAATTATTTTTTCAAATATTGTTGGCAACATGAATACACTGTTTTAAATATGTTATTTATCCATTAATACTGAATGTATATTTTATTAAATATACATTTTCCCTAAATGATAACCTGTACGTTCTCCAAAAAAGAAAACATTTCTTTTAATTCTTATATTACTTTCCCCATTGGATTCTGCTCATATTCTTATTCTCAAATTGTATACCCCACACAGAGATTTCATTCATTATAAAATATACCCCTCATCTTAACCACATCACCTAATCCTTTTACTTTTCTCTTTGTTTAAAGTCATACCTATTGCTTCAAAACAATCATTTAAACAAAATATTGCTTATTTTATCCAAATCTTATTATTTGCAATTACTATAGTATCAGCTGCAGGTTAACAAAATTAGAATTCTTAATCCTTCAGGCATTATGTACTCAGCCTCCTTCATTTTACAATTTAATTCTCTTACAATCATATTCACAACTAAGGAAAAATATATAACTCATGGGACATCCTTGCCATATACCTGTCCTTACTTAACCAACCATTTACTAGAATAGTAACTTTATTATTGCTATATGTGCACATACGTACTTTCCTAATTTTCTCACTTATATTGTATTCTTTCATTATTGACCATAAAATTTAATGTTCTATTGCATGAATTTTATTCTCATGAGCCCTTATAGGTTTAGCTACTTCTCTTCTATTTATAATTTCATGCACAATATCTCTCACAATCATTAATAATCATTAATAATTCTTGACATCCCTTTCTAGGTTATACTATATATATATATATATATATATATATATATATATATATATATTTATATATATATATATATATATATATATATATATATATATACTGTTCTCCATAACACTTTCCATCTTAATTTCAAATCTCTTCTGTATTATTTTCATAAAGATGTTATAGTCATTATTATTTAGTACTGTCAGTCTTCAGTTCTTTAATTGACTTTCATTTTTTTCCAAATGAATTTAAATATTCCACTGCATAATTCTTTATACATGAAACCTTCATTTAGCCATTCATTTAAAACCTTTAAAATATTATTTTTGCCATTCCATGATTTTTTATACATTCGTATCCTATTCCATGTGGTCCTGCAGGTGAATCCATATTCACTTGTCCTAATACTTTTTATAGCTTATATAGATAAACCTCCATTTCAAATTCTTTATTTTCTTTCTCTGAAAACTCTTATTTCCCATATTATTTTTCAATTTCGTCTTTTTTCTTTAAATATTTCTTGGACATACTCTACTACAATATTCATAATTTGTTGCTGGTTTCTTTCCATTTTTCCTTTTGTATTTTTTATTTATCTTGTTATACTATCTTCCTTTACTAATCTACTTAAATATGCTGATACTTCTATCTTTTTTCCTTGCAAGAAATATCTTTGCTTGAATAATAACTTTCAATCTTTTCTTGATTCTTTCTATATAATTATTTTTCATTATCAAAATATCCTCTGTCATTATTTTCTGAACCTTCTAATGCATCTTTATATACTCTCCTATAGTTTCCTTTTCTACTTTTCTCACATCAGAATGCCACTAAAAACATTTTTTATATTTTATCATAAATATCATCGACCATTAAGACCAGTTTTTATAAAATGTTCTCATAGTAATATGATCTCTCATTAACTGTATTAATCTCTTTCATTCTTCATCCCATGTTTTCTCCTTTGTATTCATTTGCCTAATTTTATATAATCTTTATTTTACTTTATCCTTATCACTACATGACCAGAAACAATCTTGTTTGAATTTTCTCTTCTTCTCCTATGATTAGTCCTTCTGATACTGTAAAGTAATCTATTTCTGTTTTTTAAGTCTTCATAAGTCCATGAATTATATCCCAAAGAATTAAGTCACCACATCTCAGAACATCTGATGTCCTTCTTTCATCATTTCCTTTCTTTTTATACTTACCTCTTAAATTATTATTAAAATCTCCTGTCACTATAATATTCATATTTATCACTACTTAGTATCGATTCTGGTAAAATAAACTTTCCCTTTCTTTACAAGTAACATAAGCATATAATACTATAAATGTATATACTTGTTCTTTCCATCTTAAACCTACAATAATTAATCTTTCCATTCTTACAAAAGTTATATCTAATATTTTCACAGAATTTCTTGTAACATATAGCTGTACTAGAACACTAGTCATTTCCAAAATTCCAAATTATCTTTCCATCCATAATTTTTTGGTTTGTAATTTTTCTTCAACTTATTAAAAATATTTTATCTTCTAATATAATCACATCTACATCACTTTAATTGCACCATTCCAAACCTTCTAGTCCTCTCACTATGTTCTTAATACTATTCACATTTATAGAAAGCACTCTAGAATTATTGTTCTCCCTTTTCTTTAACTTTCTAGAAATTATAATTTTATTTTTTTTTCACCCATTTCCTTTCTTTTTTTATTTACACTTATCCCTTTAAATTTCCTTTTTCTACATTTTACCCTTTTACTTATAGAATTATGTTTTTCACTTTCATTGCTTCCCAATTTATATCTTCCTCATCACTTATTTCAGAATCGTCCTCTATTCCCTTGTTTTTTATTTCTTTTTGTTTGTCTTTTTTTATCCAATTTAGCTTCTTCCACCACTTTTTACACTTCCTTCTTTTTCATTTACTTTCTTTTTTCTCCATTTTCCTTATTATCAGTTTCAATTTTAAAATCCATCCATAGGTGTCCAATTTTCTTACATTTATAACATTTTAGTTCATATTTTCTTGCATCATGACCCAGTTCCCCAGAAATATAGCATTTAATTCTATCACAGTTAATTATTAAATTCCCTTTTCCACAACAGACACACGTTTTGGGTTGTCCCCAGTATTTTACCATACCTTTATTTCCTTCAACATTTTTTATACTTGGAATACATATAATGTTGTCCTTTTCTATCTTTAACATAATATTACAATCCTATCCACCAGTCAGTAAACCCCTTTTATCATAACCATTTACAAGGTCCAGCACTTCTTTACATAATTATTTTAAATGTCCTTCCAAAGTCGCTCTTTCTACCTCTGTTTGCAATTGCATATGAGTCTTCTTTTTTACTTCCCTGTTATATACTTTTATTACATAAAAGTTCCAAGGCTTATAGCTCTACTTCTTTTCATATCTCCCAAGAAGATTTTCCATTGCATAAACAGTCACAAATAAAATGTCACAGAATGTCTCTTTGTTAATAAGAATAAATGGTCTTACCTCTTGAGCTTTCACACCTAAATGAACCATTAAGTTGTTTCAAACTTCATACCTGTCCAATTCTTTTTCTTCTGTATTTTGAATCCTCACCACATACTTCATCTGTACATCGTCTTCCACCTTTTTCTTTTCCATTACTGCCCTTGTCCTCTCTTTCATTTTTCAACATAAGATTTATTTCCTGTTCCACCATCACCCTTCAAAATTGACTCTGCTTTTTCTTTCACCCCAAGACACATCTCCTTCATTCTCTGGCTTACTCCACAACACCTTTTTTAATGCATCATCCCACAACCCTCTCAACTGGAGGGTTGTAATAACACCAAACTCACTTGTAGATTCCTAATTTCCATTTTCAATAAACTTTGCTGAAAAACAACTTCCAAATCCTCCACAATCTTATTAATACTGTCCACAGCACCAGTGTTTGCCTATGTGTCTTTTACCATCTTCTCCTCTTTGCACACCATCCTTCCAGCCACTGCTGTGCTAGCAACAAGACATGTGTGTTCCTAACAGAGTAGAGGAAGTTCCCTGATGCCCTGGAAAAATGTCCCCTAGTAGTATAAATAGCACCTTTGGTCTCCCTTGTAAAGAGGCTACTAGCCTAGTGGGACTAACGCAGTCAGCAAAATAAATAAATAAATAACATAAACAGAGGTGAAGGTTTTCCTTTTCAACATCATATATGGTATCACAATAGGAGTATTATTGGCACACTAGGACTTTATATAGCATTAAACTGAATGTTATGACATGCTTCTGGTAAAGGAGAAAACAACCTATTGGTTACTTTCAGACTATCTTTAGAGACCTGAACTTTAACAATATTTAGCATATGAAATGGAACTAGTATCTATTATAAAACTTTCAAAGAGCTTTAAAACGGTTTAAATGGTATGTTGCTTCAACAAGTTAGGCTTCTTTTTCATTTTGCTGGTGTCTATAATGGCCACTGCACTTTGCAACAACCAAAGACTTTGATAGTTAATTGCATACATTTTAACTATGTTGGTATCTGTAATGGCTATAGCAGTTTATGTCCTAGTGTTCAACTTACATCTTGTTATTTCCTTCACACAAGTCTGTAAAGGCCTCTTTAAGATTATGTTCACATTTAGTTATTATTCATCTGTTACTTAAGTTTGACCCACATGCAGAAGTGCCTTTTTTTCAGTGGTGACTTAGAACCATGGATCTGGTAAAACCATTTGCAAACAGTCATACACTACACAACTGGAGACTGGGGAAATTAAGCCTAGGACTGCTGGATAAAGCTTTTTTTCACAGTCTGTTGATTTAATCCAGTTTGCTGTACTGCCAGATGATGCCTGTTTAGTGACATCAGTGTGCTCTGCATGTCTTACTGACAATCTGGATGTCCAACTTTGCTACCTCCATGACTAAGTTAATATTTCAATGAATTCACATACTTTAGATTTTGTTGTTATGATATCGTTATGTTAGCCACAGTATGTCACTGCTTTTTTCTCTTTCTGCAAACATATAAATATTACTTTTCAGTTGAATGTTGTAGTTTTTGATGCTGATACTGATTGCCAGGGTTTAAAATATCCTCCAGAAGTAGTCTGCTGAGACCAGGTTTCTGCTTACTTCTATACTCTAGGTGATAACTTCAGGTACATTTGAGTTCCTCAGCAGTCAGGACATTGGTGTTTTGATGGATACAGCATTTTGTTTTCATCTGTGACATTATTATTTTCACTACTTCTTTGGTGGCTAAGTTTACATGCAGGGCTAGCCAGCCAGCAGTTCAAACCTTGACTGTAGATTATTGTCACTGTTAAAGTAACACCCCAACCTCGTCTGCAAAATGGGAACAAGGGGTTTGTGGATGGATGGATTTGGTGGCTAAATTTATATAGATGTAGATGATGGCATCTACATTCTGTGTATGTTCATTCCTGCTAATATTTACTTCAGTCTCACTCTATATATAAATGGTTCAGTGACTGTTTTTACTAAGCAGTTTATATACAATCCTCGATAACTGCATTTGTGAGTAAGCTATTTCTTTTATTTTTCATATTTTCTTAAGTAGATAGACCTCTTGAACCTTTGGCATCCTCTTTCAATGGGTGTCATTTTAATACATGCTCTGCTCAGAAGCTGTCTAGATTATTTTGTTGTTTCCAACAAGTCCTTGGTCAATAAGTTGATATATTTGTGATGCAATCATGGATCTGATAATATTTGTACCTACAGGCTTATACTTTTATAGGTTTCAAGACTTTTATAGGTTTCAAGCTTATGACCTTTTATTCAAAAATATTAATTCTCATAACTTCCTGTTGATATCCTACTCTGTAGATTTGTAGCAAAATTATGTTTGAACGAGTTTGATGAAGTTATCGGAGTAGAATAATCCTGAAAGATGTTGCATAATATATGTCACTTTTTCTATTGATTACATTTTTAGATTAGGTTCCTTGATAAGTCCTATTGCTTAAGGAGTATTTTCCCCTTTGAACTGTGTATGAACTGATATCTAATGCACTTAATTTGCTGATTATCTTTTATACAGAATAGTGTCAGATGACTTAAACTAAAGATAAGCATCATGCATGGTCAGTCCTTCATCATGTGATGATGTTACCGCTTCAAATAATTTCATATGATTCAAATCACTCTCCTTAATAAAGACATTATATTTCATATGTAAATGAAGTAGATCCCATGTGTTTTTAAATAAGTTCCAATTATTTATATCATCATATTACACAGAGCACAAATCATCCTGATGTTGATGCCTTTGAATCTTGCCATGCTGTTTTAATTTCATAGTTGCTTTAATAATTATAATGACCTCCATATTGCGCTCCAATTATTTGAGTGTTTTTTGATTTGCAACACGTAATAGTTGCATGTTGCTTCATTTTTCTCGCCTCACATTACCATAATTTGATAACATCAAAGGACATGGGTTTTCTTAAAACTTCCATTATTTTCAGTACAACCTTATTCTAGAAAAAATAATAATTACCACAATTGCACTATTTTCAGAGTTATTTGGCTTTACATTCGTTCATATATAGTATTTGAATTCATGTTACTTGTTCTGTTGACTGAAACTGTGACAAATTAAGAAGGTTCTCTTCAAATTCATCAAACTTAGTTTTTTGAATTAAGATCATGCTTTAATGTCATAATTGTCATGTTTCCTTCTTGGTTTTTAATAATTTACTTGAATCCAGCTCTTTGTGACCTCAAAGACATTAGCATTCCCACTCTATCTGTCAAAATCTGCTTCTTGAAGTTCTTGCAAATTCAGATCCATTGCTTCACCAATGTTCTCCATCCATCTTATGCCTCTGCCACCCCACCTTCTTTTGTCTTCAATCTTTCCCAGCATTAGGGTCTTCTCTAGTGAATCCTGTCTTTGCATATTATAGAAAAAGTGTTTGAGTTTTAGTTTTACTTTGTGGCTTTCTAGTCATCAATCTGGCTCTATTTCCCCAGATATTGGCTGGTTCAATTTGCTTGCTGTCAACAGAACTCTAAAATATTTCCTTAACACCAAAGTTCAAAATATTTAATTTTCCAGCATACAGCCTTACTTACTGCTCAGATTTCACAGGCATATGTTACTACTGAGAAAATGAATGCTTTGGCAATACAGAATTTGTTGATATTTGTAATCTCTTTGTTCTTTCAAATCATCTCCATATTTACCATAGCTTTCTTTCCAAGTAAGCATTTTTTTACTTTTATGAATGCAAGAACCATCAGAAATCTTTTAGTCCAAAAAAGTAAAACATGTCACTGTTTCACTTCTTCCAACTCTATGTGCAAATAATTGATATGAATAGATTACATAATTTTATTTATTTATTTGATGTTGAGCACAAGCCAGCTTTTGCACTTTCAACTTTCACCTTCATCAACTGGATCTTCAGCTGTTATTCACTTTAAATCATTAGAGTAGTATCTTCTACATATCTGAGGTTGTTAATATTTCTCCCAGCATTTTTGTCTCCAGCATCTAATTTGTCTAATCTAGCATTCTGTACAATATATTCTGCATATAAATTAAATAAGTGGGGTATCAATATATAACCTTGTACTCCTTTCCTAATCTTGCTCTCTCAATTATTCTATATTCAGGTCTGTTACTTCTTGTTTTGCATACAGATTTTGAGATGGCAAATAAAGGCATCCACTATCTCCATTTCTCTAAGAACTTGCCATGGTTTGTTATGCTTCACACAAAGGCTTTAGAGTAACCAGAAAAGTAGAAGTAAATAATTTTCTGAATTCCCTTGCTTTGTCCATTACTCATTGGATGTTGGCATTTTGATATCTCTGACAAGGTGCCTCTACCCCCTCTTCAGCTTGCACATATGGCAGCTCCTGTGGCATGTGTATTTTTCTGGAGTCCAGCTTGCAGAATCTTGAGCATTACTTGCTAGCATGTGAAATAAGTGCAGCTTTCTTTACCAATGCCTTTTTTGTAGGAATGAATACATAAATTGATTTTTTCCAATCCAAAGGTGACTGTCATGTTTTTGATTTTACTAACAAATTCCAAGCAGCAGTGTAATAGCACCTTTTTACATGATTTTGAGCAATTTTTCTAGAATTCCACCACTTTCTGTAGCCTTGTTATGAGCAAGACTTTCAAGGACCCACTTAATTTTGCTCTGTAAGATGTCTAGCTCTAAAGTATAGAACATACCATTGTAAGTTTCAGTTAGAGTCCTTCTTATATACGCCATCTGTATATTCTTGCCATCTCTTTTTACTACCTTCTTTCTTCTGATAAATCCCTTCTATATTTGATCTTTAATCATGCCCATTTGTACATGGAAGTTTCCCTTAATATCACTAATCTTTTTGAGCAGACATCTTGCTTTTCCTCTTCTATTGTCTTCTTTGATTTCCTTGAACTGCTTATTTAAATATGCCTCCATCTCTCTCCTTTCTAGTCTCTGAACTCTGAATTCAATTTGATGTGTTTTCTCCTATATTCATAGCCTTTTGATCACTTTTTTTCTTCAGTTACTCTTAAACCCTCCACAAACACTGTCATCTGGCCTTCTTAATCTTCTTTCTCTTGGGAATATTTTTCAATGTCATGTCCTAGACAGTATCAGACATTTCTATCCATAGCTTTTCAGGAGGTCTATCTACCAGGCCTAATCCCTTAAATCCATTCTTCAACTCTATTACGTATTCACTCGGGACACTGATAAGCTCATTTCTCAGCAGCATAGACCATCTTCTTGTTTTCTGTCATTTCATTCAAAACATTGCAATAAGCAGCTAAAGGACTGAGCTGCAGTCAGGTCCAGGTCTTGTTTTTGCTTAACTGTATAGAGCTCTTCCATCTCTGACTGCAAAGTATATAGTCAATCTGATTTTGGTATTGACCATCTGAGGACAGTTAGGTGTAAAGCCATCTCTTAGGCTGTTGAAAGAGAAAGTTTGCTATGACCAATCAAATGTCTTGCTATGTCTTGCTTCATTTTATACTTAAATCCAAACCTGCCTGTTATTCCGGCTGTACTTTGACTTCCAAGTTTAGCATTCCAATCACCTGTGATGAATGTGACATATTTTTTCTGTCTGTGTTACTTCCAAACATTGCTTCACATCCTCATAATATTGGTCAACATCCTCATTTTAAGTATCTGTAGATGGAATATAAGTTTGTATCACTGTAACGCTGAATGGCTTACCTTGCAGTCAAGTTGAGATCATCCTGTCATTTTTGGGGATGTAACTAAAAAAAGATTACTAATTTTGGCAACCTTATAATTATTATGAGGGCTGCTTTATTTCTTCTGCAAGATTCAAGACCATGATAGAAGTAGTGTGTTTCATTAGCCACGTTAAATATACTTTATCAGCATACCAAATGCAACAAAAGGTGCTACATTTTTAATAAACATTGGGTCAGATATAACTTCCAGGTTACAGCTGTTGATTTTTTTCTATTCTGCAGTTGAACAAATATGGTGAGGAATCATTAAGTCAGCAGGTAGGTATATTTTCACTTAATATTGAGAAAATATCTCCTAGTGCTTTGGAGTTTCACGCTCTCTATAAAACTCTTCAAGTTGTATTTGCAAACTGAACAAAGACAAATCAGTGTAAACTGGTACAAACATGTTTTGCTTGTATTTTACTAATTCTACTTCAGCTTCTCCCTTTTTAGGAGGACCTCACTGAAATGTTTATGGCGTAGCATGATCATCACTGTTCTTTAGGCAGAATATTTCTTCATTGCACATTCCTTGTATAGCCAGGATTTTTCAGTAAACCTAAGAAGACAACATACATGCAGCAACTTCAAAACAGTCCCCGGTTGCTTCATATTGTTAGAATGTGGTGAGTTAATAGTGTCCATCATCCATTGTATTCATATGTCTGACATCGTCTCTAATCATACTCACAAGTAAGATGCTACTGTACTACCGCTCTTCACTGGAAGAAATCTGCATCTCTTTAATAGTGTCCATCTTCCATTATATTCATATGTCTAACATCGTCCCTAATCATACTCACAAGTAAGATGCTACTGTACTACCGCTGTTCACTGGAAGAAATCTGCATCTCTTTAATAGTGTCCAGCTTCCATTGTATTCATATGTCTGACATCGTCTCTAATCATACTCACAAGTAAGATGCTACTGTACTACCGCTCTTCACTGGAAGAAATCTGCATCTCTTTAATAGTGTCCATCTTCCATTGTATTCATATGTCTGACATCGCCTCTAATCATACTCGCAGGTAAGATGCTGCCGTACCATCGCTCTTCACTGTAAGAAATCTGCATCTCTTCAGACCCCATGCTCGATGTGTTGTAACAGTGAAGTCTTAGAGGTATTTGTGAAAATGTAAAATAAAACTGCACACAATATTTCTGTAATCCAGTTTATTTAGGAATTATTCAAATATAAAATAAATAAGGAGTTGAAGCAGAACTAAGAAGAGATATATGCATGTCATTTATGCCACACAACAATTTAAAAAAAAATATTAAGTTAGCAATAGACATCAGATATACATACCTTTCTTATTTTATTTAGTTTATATCTTCCTTACCTGAATTGTCTCCTTCATAGGCTGGAATCATGCAAAAACTGAGCTTGTTTTCATTTAACTCTGAAAAGTCTTTATTACCTGCTTTTCTTAACATATTGGTTTGACTTGAATGATTTTATAATAATTCAGAATGAATAAAATGATGTATACTGAGCTAAACCTAAAGCATTTCCAGATGGTTTCCAATGTGGGGCCATGCAAACACATGTGTGATAAGGATACATTTACAGTAAAACAAATATTTTATTATTTGCCAAATACTACAGGAAAATCTATGTTTTGTTCCTCTGTATGGTTACAGTTTAATGATCTTCTATAACATTAGGCAACTTTGCACTGCAAAAAATAACCATGTCTTATATATTACGAAGAGCAGGCTTATATAATATTGCATTTCTAAGGGATACAGAAATTAAAAGAAGTTTCTTGACTGCATTATTTCTTGTCCAGTTTATTGGAGGAAAAATGTCATAGTTAAATCACAGGTCTCTCAATTTACAATAACTAAACTTGCCTTACATAGGAAGTTGTCATCTTAAAAGACAGAGAAATTGATATGCATCTGACTGAAATACCTGCAGCAGAAAGACAAGACATGGAGTTTTGTCTTTAGGTATTCTTCAGATATGAAATACCATTTCCCATAAATCCACTTCTGTAAAGCAGTTTGTATACATACTTTAAATTAAATAATTCTAAGCTGCCATGTACTGTTTGGCAACAGCTCACTGAAAAAAGTATTTTCAAGTATAATCATAAGTACTTACCTAAAAAAAAGAAACATGCAAAAATAATCTTAGAACAAATATATTCACATATCCAAACAATACAGTTTATTAACAGATGGTGCACTATGAAATTCTTAACATGACATCTTTAAAAAACTCTTGAGACGGCATCAGCTTATTTACAAGATACTTCCCAGTGAGATGTAAATGAAAAATAAGTGTCTTCCCTGAAGGCATCCACCTTATGTCTAGTAAAGGGTTTGACTCGCAAATGATGCAAACTTTCATTGTGCTGGAAAGATATACTCTAAATAATTATGTATTTCATTTAATGGTTTTCTAATTGCCAAGTTCTGCATTATGTGAAGAAATGCATTGTTCACAATAAAAAATCCTTTGTCTGATGTTTTGCACCATTTCATCAATCATCAAATTTGCTAGAAAACAAAACATTGCAACACACAGTGTTTTGATCTTTGATTTCACTAACAGTGTGTTGCACCTCTCTATGTCAGTGTTTAATATACCAACCAAACATTTCATCACAGTTCCATATTTCTTGGATACTATTAAAAATTACAGTGCAGTCATATTACATGATCCTCCCAAGTAGAAAGAAGAATGCTACAACTTGAAGAGTAGCTCGACAGCTTGAAGGGACAACCAGTACCAGTTATAACCTGCTCCTATGCCTAATAGTACCATTAGTGCGGCACTGATTTATACATTAGGTCTTCTATTGGTCATTTGGATAGTGTTCGGGCTCATATCACTTACAGGATTCATGTGAGGAAAACATTATTCAGTCCTGAATCACAACAACACTTCAACCAATCAAATGCACTAAAAACAGTAATAATTCAACCAGAAAGAAATTGATGTGAGTGTATTTCAAGAAATCAATGCATGTATGTTTCCTAATGATTCTTTACTGACTTATGTATGCAGTTTTTGGTTTGAATTATGCAGGGCTAGTAATTTTTACCTTAGATTTGTAGCAAACAGCCTACATTGCTAAGAATACAGGACAATCTGAAATTCACATTTAGGTTCATATGGTAAACATTACTAAACAGTCACGTAGTCATAAGTCACACTGTGTTGTACGTATTTAATTTTTACGGAAGTTTTTAAATACTAAATGAATCCAGAACTAATGGATCAAATATTAAACCTAAAAGCTGAAATAATCAGTTGAGTGTACTAACCAAGGAATTAGTTATGGGAAGATTATCTTAAAAGAACAAACGGTGTATAATGTAATTATCAGTTTGTATTAAAGTTTTTACATAATTTTTTCTACCTTAACACTCCACAGCTAACAGTGCCTATGACCTAACAGCATATTATTATTATTAGTGGTAGTAGTATTATTATTTTAATTACAACCTGATAGCTTACTGCAGACAAGAGAGTATAGTGCTAATAAGCTTCATCTATCATTATGGGTTTGAATCCCTTGGTCTTCTTTTTCTTACTGTATGATTCTGAGTAAATCAGTTAATATGCTATCATTCTATACACCCCTAAAAATGAGACAGTTGGGCCTAGTAGTTTTACCTTTGCAATAACATTTTAAAAAGTGCACATTCCAGCTAAGATGCCATTTGTTCTTTATCCACTAGAGGGAGACAAAGTGTTTGGTTCTAAAATATTCTCAGTCTGTAATGGCTGGGTGGGTCCCATTGTTTTTATAATCTAAGTTTTGTCATTAGGTTTTGTGTTTTCTGGAAAGGAAATGACATTACCTGAACTGTACGTATGAAAACACAGTAAATACCTACAGTATTAATCTGTAAGACATTCATTTTGTTGTATTCCTATAGACAGAAAACTGCATTTGGTTAAATTTAAATATAGGCATTATTACTGGAAATACAAAAATGTGGAAAGGAGAGAAAAAAAGCATAGTTACATTCTTGTACTTTAATAATTACAATACAATTTAAGACTGCAAGCCAAAATGATGCTTTTAAGAACTGTGTAATTAGAACTTCATTGGAAGCACCTTCAGTAGTATTATGGTCAACACACTGATTCCTTTTTTAACAAACAATAATTCAGTGTTTCTGGAACCTGCACAGATAAATAATTGCCATACAATAAACTATCACATTATTGCTCCTTTGCAAGAGGACAGCTGTTTAGATGTCTCCACCTACTTTTTAAATTCACATTAATGCCACATGCTACATTTTATTCAACTTTTGAAAATATAATAATACCAAATGAAACACTGAAAATGCAAGAAAGAATCCTGTATTTCTGTAAAGCTATTTACAATACCAAATAAACATTAAAAATGCAAGACAGAGGCTAGCACATCTGTAAAATTAATTCATTTTTTCTTTTCTTTTATTTTATTTTATTGTTTGAGATTATGTTCCAAATGCTACTTTCTGCTTCCATGACGCAGTCTCTGTTAGATTAGTTTCACAAACCATCTGCAATGCAGTCTGTGAACTAGAGAATCTGAGAACAGAAAACTTGCCATTTTTTTCTGGGGGGTGTGTCTTAGCTTCTCTATAAAAAACACAGTCAAGCAACCAGGAACCAGATTTGTTGCCTTCCTCAAAGGATTGAAA
>NC_056729.1:661242170-661272170 GCF_019279795.1 Protopterus annectens | reverse complement strand
CTTATCTTGAAAAGGCATGTAGTATTACTGGATGCCTTGATCAGTGATGTGTAGCTGTCCAGCATGTTGGGGGCTCTTGTGGTCTCCTTTGCTAGCGCAGGATTACGGTCCATGCAAACACTGATTATTATTGTCCTTTCCCAGCCCAGGCAGCAGGCCAGATGGGTGTTAATGTTCCTCCGTATTCTGCTAGCCATTTATCCATGTGACAGTAATGTGCTGCACTGCTGCATCCACTGACCAGTCCATTGTCCTGAACCTTAAGACAGATGTCCATATGACAGTAATGTGCTGCACTGCTGCATCCACTGACCAGTCCATTGTCCTGAACCTTAAGACAGATGTCCATATGACAGTAATGTGCTGCACTGCTGCATCCACTGACCAGTCCATTGTCCTGAAGCTTAACACAGCTGTAGCCAGGTATCACCTGTGTTGTCACTCTCCCGTCAGCAATTACTCATTAACAAATGAGGCTGATTTCCAAACGAATGATGGATGGCTAGCTCTGGCATCTACGTAAGACTTTAATAGAACCTGTTTTCTTTATACATCTGTCTGAGTTACTGGCATTCATTTCAATGCTTCCTTCATCCCAAAGCCAACTAAAATAGTCAGTGTGTGTTCTTCTTTACATTTGTGATGAAATAAGCCTGCTGTTACGTACTTTAGCTGGGACCATTCAATCTCCTTCTGGATGAAACAAACAACTAAAGGAAAGTTGTGGATTTCCACATTAACAAACTATTTTCTAACAAAGTACTGTCTCCCTCTCTCCTTTCACAGAAATGGACACTAATCATTCTAAGCACTTTCTGTCCAGTTCTAGATACTGTTCACAGCCCATAGGCATAGCTACTCCCTTATCAACAAACAATGACATAACAAAAAATGTGCTTACCTTTATGAATCCATACAGACTGCCTCAACCCTGGCATTGTGGTGCACACAGATACATTTCTTATCATAATTCTTCAGAAAGCCTCTTTATGAATCCTCATGTTGTTTTCAAGCTTCATTGTCTTTCAACAGTATACGCTATACTTAGGAAAAAATATAAAACCATGATATCAAATGTGTGAAAATTTATACGTTATGGGCTGATTAACTGTTTTTATTTGTTTTGTCAAAGTTGTGGAAAATCATTCCAGCTCAGGCAGACACAGGCATACACAAAAATGAAGTCCATCCAATCAATTAGACATGAATCACATATCTGATATGGCATCAGTCATGGCATACATGATAACAATGAATTTTGAGAACACCATGTGACATTCACTAACGAATGGGAATCTGAGGTACACTTAGCATGTGTACAGGGTACAGGCAGAGTCTACACAGTCAGCTCTAGGTAGATGAGTATTACAGAGAATGGTTAAGGAACAAGATTGGGTAGGTATGTTCTAATATATTTTAACAGAAGTGAGAGAAAAACAGACTACTTCCTTCTTTGTACTTGGCACATAAATGTTATTGGACTTTGATTTTTCCTCCTATAGAAACCTGCTACCATGTTGCAGCAAGAATCCCACACTGTTTTTGCAATAGTGAGAGCATATCTTCAAATGACTGGCAGTGGGAGAGTGATATTTACACCACAGCTGCAAAATGTTACATATTGCTTTATTTTTAGTGGCATGTGCACCTTTTACTAGTTTGAAAAATTATACAGTGCAACTTGACATATTTGGCTGACTTCATATATTTAGGTAAAATGCGTTGCACCCTTGCAAATGTACTGAGTCCTTTCTTTTCTCACACTGTTGGTATGAAGGATCAGCTCCGCCTTCATTAGAACCTGATAACTGCTAGTTGCTATATGTTGTAACCATAGTGACAGCTGGTCACTGCTGCCTGTACACAATTCTTGAGCCACTGCCCTTGAGGGAACAATGTTTTCTGCAGCTTGCACTTCCATCTTAAAGGTCCTTGCAAGAGACAGCGATGAGAACAAATGACAAAGACAGGATTGCTCTTGGAGGCTCAGGAATTGTATAGGAATCATTTTATGCATCCGTGTTTTTGGAAGGCACACACATCTGTAATGATCTCACTTCCATTTATTTGGGTACTTGCTGCACTTTCACATTTCAATTAATTTGCTCCTTCAAATATTTCAAAAAAGCAGGAGCCAGCAAAACAGTGACAATAAGGTTTATTTTAATACAATAAGGAGAACAAACAGAGCGGTTTCGGATAAATAGTTATTAAGCCTTCAGCAGTGCATCTGATGAAGGCTTAATAACTATATAGCTGAAACCGGTCTTTTTGTTCTCCTTATTGTATTAAAATAAACCTTATTGTCACTGTTTTGCTGGCTCTTTCTTTTTTTTTTAATTATACTGAGGACTTTTGGAGTTGTGCAGCTACCATACTTGCAGGTTATTTCTACTTGAATCCTTCAAATATTTCCAATAGACTGGGCATTTGTCACATCCATATGTAGGAATCTGAACATTTTTTAAATCACAAATTTTATAATGTATGTTTCTTATAACTGATACACTTTATTAAAGATCAGACATTCAGAATCTGATGTTTTTCCCACATTTTTTTGCTGATGGAATTCTTGTGCAGGCCACATGTCCATGAGTATAGCCTTTGTTAAACTACTAGCTTTTAAGATGATTTACATCTCTATAATTTTAGATTGCAAAGTTTGTGGGCTGCCTGTATGTCTCTTGTAATAGTGACTATTTACTTCATTATGCATGTCAGTGATTATAGCCATATGAATTGCCACATACTTCCAGAGGAAAAACACGTGTCACATTTTACGTCTATCAGAGGGACATGACTTAATCATGTACTTTCATGAATGTCATGATTTATCATGCCTTGTGTTTATATCTGTAAAACTGACAACTTTTTAAGGGTATGAATACAGTCCATCAATTAACATAGAAAGTTGGAGATGGGTTTTAAGACAGTTTTGCGTAGAAGAGTACAGATACATAATAAAAAATAAACACCCAGAAGTGCAAAAGATATATCCAAACCAATAAACAATTATAAAACTAAAAAATGCTTACAGAAGCTTGCCAGAGAGATACGGAGTTATTTAAATAGTAAGACTCAATAAAGAAATGGTGCAGACAATCCAGCACTCTTTGAATGCTAACTTTCCCTCCATTCCTGTTTGAACATTACTTTCCCTCCCTTTATCCATGATGTGACTCATTTCTGAATATGAGTATCTTTTGTATTTCTGCAGTTAGTTAGCAAATAAATCAGTATGTACAACAGATGGACTGCAACATTCATAACTCCTGATAGCTGGTGCAGGAGGAGTGTGGTCTGTGCTGAGGAACCAAACTCTAATTGTCCTGCAACTCCTGTAATTCCATACATAACCAAGTGGGGGCAGCAGAAACCAATATTTAGCACCATCTAGCTTGACATACCTTTCCAGTTTAAAGATGCCCTGTATCTCTTTATGTGGAGTAACGTGTACCCATTACCTCTCAGTTCAGTGTCATTATGCAGTATTCTGCAAAAAATGAGAACTGAGAAGCCCCTATTGAAATACCACGCTAGTATCCCCAAGCCCTTGCTCATACAAAAAAGTGTTAACATTCAAGCAATATCTTTAATCAGTTAAATTATTCTGTGTTTCTACTGACCTTAGAGAAACAGTAGGGTCTTTGACTTCTGTTGCATACTAGAAACGAAAAAAAAAATCTTTGAATTAATATAAACATAAAAACAGTTTCATATATCCATTTATGTGGGCGTCAAATGTCAGTAGCACAGTAGAAAAGGGCATGTAAGGGTAGTTAAGGAAAGAGGCATGTTGTATAATGCAGGCCAGGGTATGACTCAGTGTCACATTGTGTAAGCATGCTGAAGAGTGGCGCATGGTAGCAGTTAATAGTGAAACAACTAAAAATAGATAAAACTCACTAATTTAAACAAAAATAGCTTAGATGACTTAACAAAACAATTACATATAATTTGGCCTTGTGCTTTCTCCCTTCATTATGCACACTAAACTGTTACACATGCTTGGATAACTAAGGTTAACCACATGTTCCAGGAGATAAAGAGCAGGGAGACAGAGAAAGGCAGGGGAAGGGAGACAAGCAGAAAACAAGATATTCAGACATATGACAAAAAAAGGGATTGATGAAAATTCAAATAACCAGTACTTATTTGTAAGCATTAAAAAATATGGACGTTGTTTCCTGCATGGATAGGCTTCAGTAACTGTTACTGTTAGCTATGAGGGATATGTATAGTCCTTGTAAGTTTATGGAAGTTTCAGTGTTTCACTCATAAAGAAAATAAGGAAAGAAAGAAGCAGACCTCAAATTGAAAGCAGATGTAACATATTTTATCTAACATTGTGAAGATGCTTAAAGTTAGGAAACAATTTAAAATAATATGCAAATAAAAATAATGAAAACTTACCTTATTTGATAACTAACCACTATCAGAGGTGAGCAGATCTTTCTTTTTTTCTTCATCTGTTCCTCAAATCCATGTTCAGATGTCCAATGTACACAGCATTTGCTGAAGAGAAGGCATGTATTTCCGGAGCCTGGTTTCTCTGGTTGATGGGGGTGGGGCACTGAAACTCATCAGAAGCTTTTTAGCTGCGGAAAATGGTTTCATTATCAGATTCAGTATGCTGTTTTCACCAAGCCTGGATGGTTCTTTCTACCTCAGCCCTAAGAGCGTTGAAAATAACATCACGTGGTTTATTTCAAATCTTGAGACATCCCTAAATTTAAATCTATCCAATTGCGTTACAGGGTGTTTTATTTCAACAGAGATCAAGTCTTACCTCTTTTTCATTGTGTATTGTGAAATGAAAGACTTTTCTACCTTCCTGCTAGTCAGAGGATTTCCTGAGTCTTAAATTACATTTACAGAATCATTTCTGTGCAGAAGTTTGGTTCCTTGAGAAACACATGAATTTCACATCTCATTATGTTACAAAAAATAAATGCATAACAGCGTTTTATTCTCCATTTCTGAAATTGCACTACATTACATATTAACCATTTCTTTACAGCCTTATTTTGATGGCATTTTAATTTTGTTTCTCAGACATCCTTTGACTCCAGACACTCCATAATGGAAGGTTTCAGTTAGTTTTAAAAACCTGTAAATAAAATAAAGCAGGTCTAAAACTTATTGGGGCAGGGGTAACATTTTCTGGTACCCCTTGCTTTGTTTATCCTTCTTTGCATTTTTCACACAACTTTTTTAAGAGTCAAAGGTTAAAACTCTTTGACCTACTTTAGTTTATAAACCCAAAAAGCATATCTGGTAAAGCATTAAATACTGTTTTAATGTATTTCATTAAAGAGAATATGTTAAGAAATGTATTTTCTGAAATACATTTTAAACATTGAACATACGTGTGTGTGTGTGTGTGTGTGTGTGTGTGTGTGTGTGTGTGTGTGTGTGTGTGTGTGTGTGTGTGTGTGTATTGATGTTTGTGTATGCGTGTGCCCGGGCATGTACTGTATATGTATACATATAAAAAATGTATTTTATTACTTTCTAACAAATGGAAAGTTACTTGAAAACTGCAACATATGGATGCTATCGTACACCAGATTAAATGATAAGGGAGGACAACATACACACTTCTGCATTTATATAGATATAGATATAGATATAGATGTGATTTTTTTTTTTGCTGAGTTAGTCCCACTAATCTTTACTGAATGCTTTTGAGTATGAATCAATTACTATATGACTTAACATTTACACATTTTGAAAATGGATGTTGTAGCAATGAAACGAATGTCTACAGGATGTTGTACCATTTACTGTTTTACAGCACTGTGCTGTAACATCATTTTCTCATGTTTCATACTTATGAGACAAATAAGATGAGCATAAATGATGACACAAAATGCAAAGTGCAGACTTTTGGCATTCTTGTTTCAGTATTCAAGTGTGTGCCAGCACTTAGGGTAACTGCAAATAAATAATGCATGTCATACTTCGCAACTCTACAGATTTTCCCCGAATGCCCAGATTTTTGCCTCATATTTCAGTCTGTTTCTCATAAAATTGTGGTTTTCTGGCAAATCACTGAGGGTTGAAGTCAGAAAATAATGACAATCATTTTACTTTCAGACTTCATACCCTTAATACAAAACCTGTTGTTCTATCTACTTTCTGAGTTTGTAAGAGCGATATTTAAAAAGTGTACCTATTTTTGGGCCTTTGCCCATTATTAATTCCTTTTTTCAGATTTCTTGCTCTAACAGATTGAGAGGTATGATGCTCTGATGGGATGATGGGAGTAATATATTACAGTATTTTTTATTTTTATTTTACTGTTTGTTTACCGGGATAGTCCATTGGGCCGAGAAGAGCCCATTTTCAATGGAGTCCTGGGGAGAAAAGCTCCATAAGACATTATACAAATTTAGACAAATCATTAAAAATCTGTAATATAGTATACAGTTTACAGATGAAAAACAACATTTCACTAAATATTTACAAAACATGTCAGAAAGTATTTTCAAAATACCTTAGTTTATACAGTGGAGAATATAAAAGTAGAAGTGAAAGAAGCCTTGCATAGTTATCAAATGAGAGTTATAGCAGGGGTAGACAGGAGGGGATAGGAAGAGATGAAGTGTAAAGTAAGAAGAGAGAGAACGGTAAGAAGTGGTATATGAGGGGTGAAAGGTGATGTGAGGAAGGGGGGTATGGGTAGAGCTAGGTTGGTCAGAGGAAGGAGGAGAGAGCAGGATGAAGAGTGAAACTCAGGGTATGATGTTGAGGGTAGTTATGTAGGGAGGGAGCAGGAACATTCCCAGAGGGATATGAGATGGGAATGAAGCAAGGTCTTAAAGGTGGAGTGGTTATGGGTGGTGCGAATGAGAGGTGGTAGGGCATTCCAGAGCAGTACTAGAGAAAAGGATAGTAGTTGTTTACCTGGAGGACGAGTCTGGTTGTTGGATCTCAGACATCTATCAGGTAGATGCATTTTGAGTGAAGAGGCTAGAGAAGGGCAGAGATGGATGGAAGATAATATATGTAATATATTACTGTAATATATTACAATTTCTAGTAACTAGTTATATAACTACTTACTTTTTCAAAATAGTAACTAGTAATAGTAATATATTACTTTTTTTGTAACTAGTAACTTAAATGTGCGTTACTTTTGAGTTACTTTTGCTTAAACCAGTGCATGTCCTTCTATTCAGTGTTGCAGTATTCTTTACATATGGGTTGTCTTCTGTCCAGCGACCCAATGTCCAACCAGTATACAAAGCTTCCAGCCACTGCTAGTACATAGGATGCCACACGTATGGTCTGGCAATGTCAGCCATAAAATGGGCAGCCACATGTACCATCCTCAGAACATTTCTGCCACCATTCAGAAGGTTGAATCCTATGTAGAGTCTGCAGTCGGATTCTGTATATTGCTGCTAGCTTCAGCTTCAGATAAGTGCCCCATTGGTGATTTGTTTTTATGCTACTGCCATTTGTTATTGTTTATGTCATCGGCGAAGGGCAAGTGCAGGTGTGGAAGGCAGATTCCACATAAAGATTGCCATGACCTGTGCATTTTCTGTTTTGGGCCTAGTCACGACTACTGCTCCTGATCTATTTGTCAGGCTTTTGTGCCTAAGACATTGCATAGCTGACTTTTGGCTCTAAATCTTTACTTAGAAAATCAGAGGTTAAAACATCTGGCTAAAGACATTATGGAAGGCTCCGGGGGTCCTTCAGCTGAGCAAAATTTGAAGAGAATGTGAGCAGACAAAGGCCTGAAACATCTTCAGCTGTGCCTCTTACCTCCAATGTGTACCTTGAGGTCAGTGAAGAACCAGTTTTATGGCAGAAGTCAGGTCTGCTTCTGCAGTGGGTACCTCTTTGGAAGTCACCAAGGGATTGGTTCCCAGCATGTCCGAGACTTTGCAGATGTCTGCTTTGGACGACATGGGGGAACTTTAGCTCGTTGGGCTTGAGGACTCCGGGGACATTGCTGTCGTTCCGGCTAGGGATCCATCTTTGTCTACCTCGGATGTTAGGCCTACATCGGTCTCTTCTGCTTTATGTCCTCATTTGGAAAGACACGTCAAAAAGAAACAAAAAACTAAGCAGTTCAGTATTCTTTCAGCTCCACAGCCTGACTGGGATGTATTTTTCCAGGGTCTTATTAAGGCTTTGATGGTCTTGCAGCTGTCTATCTCTCTCCCTCTACCTGCCTTCAGTTTCTCCCCTGTTCAACAGTCTGCTGGATCCCAGATTCTTCCCTCTGACTCAGAGGACTCTTCATCTGATGATGATGATTCCCTGGCATATTCCACCTAAATTACCTCTCCTCTGGAATATGCCTCACCTGACGAGGAATCAAATGGAGGGGATTCTCCAGCTGAAGAGATTTCTTTTGGAGAAACTATTAATAAAAGAATTCTTTAAGTGGGATTGTTCCCAGATTTCTGAGGAACAGAAGAGATATTATGATCTTTTGCAAATGGAGGTCCCTTCCCCTTCTGCAGTGCCTACAGTCTTTCCAGCTTTCGTGGATGCCTTCGTCTCTTCTAAGAATCCAGATTCTCAGGCTCCTGCTCCCATGGACCAGACAGATTTTATATACTGCTAGATGAATGCAAGTTTCTTTATAAGTGTCCTTTGGCAGACCCTGCGGTAGTCCCCATAGTCTCTGATAGGTCTTCACGTTTATCTCCTTCTGCCAAATTTTTATCATCTAATAAGGAAAGTAAGATTCTTGACAGATTGGGTAGGAAGGTCTATACCTCAACCACTTTAGCTATTAGTGCTACCAATTACCAGACTCACATGTCTAGGTATTCCTTGGCCTTGCTTTCTCAGGCCTCTCAAGCTCTGGCTGAGTTACCAGAATCTGAGGTTAAAACTCAGGTTCTGTTACTTTTGGCTGCTTCCTCCCAGATTGCCAGAAAGTCCATTAAGTGCAGCTATGATGCTGTTGAGGCATCTTTCAGAGCTGCTGCTTCTGTCTCTGTGCTTAGGAGACATTCTTGGCTCAGACTACAATCTCTTCCTGAGGATATTAAAACAAACCTACTTGATACCACTTTGGACAAATCTGTGCTTTTTGATTCTGTAGCTGCAGACTTAAGACTCTGCAAGAAAAGGGAAGGAGCTCCAAGATTTGAAACACTTGCTTGTTTCACCTGTACCTAAATTTCATAGGAACTTCCCTGCCAAAACTTCCTTTGTTAGAAGACCTCCTCATACCTCTTATTCATCTACCCCTGTTTCTAGTTCTAAACCGTCAGTTAGGAGACCTCCATCATCAAAGTCTTTTACCTCAGCTCCTCCAGTACACCAACCTTTCAGGCCAGGCCTAGCTCTCTGTGACAACCACCATCCTATTCCAAGTCATACTCTTCTGTCTCTTTGCCTCTCCCTTTCTTTTCCAGTCTGGGCAAACATCACTCAGGACTATTGGGTCATATCCATCATTCCTAAACAATATTTCATGACTTGGGAGACTCTCCCTCCTTTCATGGGGGTTCCACAGCCCCCCTTCAGTCAGCTGGAGTTGTTCCTACAGCTCCTATCACAATTTCTTTTACAAGGCACCATCCAGTATGTTGAGACAAACTGGAAGTCGACCACCACAACAATAAAAAAATAAAATATTTAATATGAACAGACAAGCGCTTTCACGTGTGCCAAGACACGCTTCTTCAGATCCTTACCATCCAGTATGTTCCTCCAGATCAGAGAGGCAGAGATTTCTATTCCAGAATGTTTCTGGTCCCAAGAAAGGATGGCCCTTGGAGACCAATTTTAGACCTCTCACTCTGAAACATTTTTTAGAGGTGCAATCTTTTCCACATACTGTTCCCTTCAGATGCTCTTTCCCCTGATTTCTCACCATTTATTCATGGCGTACTTGGACCTCAAACATGCTTATTTACACATTCCTATTCATCCTCTTTACAGGAAATGTTTACATTTCTCGGAGGGTTCTTTGCACTTTCAGTTCTCTGCCTTGCCCTTTGGTCTCTCCACTGCCCCAAGGGTATTCACAAAGTGCTTGGCCCCTGTCCTTGCCTTCTTGAGGATCTGGGGGATTTAAGTTTATCCTTATCTGGATGACCTCCTCTTTCTTGATCTTAATTCAGGACAGTTGTCTCAAAACCTTCAGCAAGCCATTCATCTCCTTCAAAGCCTGGGGTTCACTATAAACTTTAAAAAATCCCCTCTGACCCCAGCAAAGGATCACATTTTTCTGGGGTGCAGGTTCAAAACAGATCAGATAATGGTTTATCTCCCAACAGACAAGTTTCAAACTCTGACTGCCTTCATGGAAAGACCACTGTCTCGTCCTTTTATCTCACACACAGGGAGTTCCTAAGACTCCTGAAATTTATGGCTTCTATGATTCCCATGCTGACCTTTGCACAGCTTCACATGAGGAAATTTCAGTGGTACGTGAAGACAGTCTGGTCTCAACATGTACACCCTCTAGAGTTTCTCATTGCTCTTCTTCCCTGCCTGAAAACAGAGCTCCTCGGGTTGATTCAGCAGCTATCTTTGAATCCTGGCCTTCCTTTTCTCTTGCCCCAACCTTCTCAACAGCAGCTTTTTACAGATGCTTAAACCACAGGATTGGGGTGGGGGGGGGGGGCTGGCGAACTTTGCATCAAAGAAAGTTCAGGGTCTCTGGTCTCCATCTCAAAAGAAGGAGCATGTCAACATCAGAAAAATGAGGGCTCTGATCCTAGCCTTGAAGATTTTTCATCCTCTCTTTCTGCCACGTCCTCTGAAAGTTTTAACAGACAACACGACAGTTCTCTGGTACATAAACAAACAAGGGGCACCAAATCTTACCTTCTTTGCAGGTTTGCTCTCAGGGCATGGGAACTAGCAATTCAGTACAAGATTACCCTTTTTGCTGTCTATTTACCCTCAGCCCAGAACACTGTGACGGACACGTTAAGCAGATCCATGTCACACTCCCACGAATGGATGCTTCACCAGTATGTGTTTCTGGATCTGGTTCACCGGTGGAGTACTCCACAGCTGAACCTATTTGTCTCCCCTCAAAACAGACAACTTCCTCTATTTTGTGCCAGAGTCCCACATGCTCTGGATTGAAAGGTGGATGCCCTTTCCTTCTCATGGAAGAGGATGCTTCTGTATGCACCCCCCTTCCCTACCGTTCAGAAAGTCTTGCTGAAAATTCAGCAGAACAAAACAAAAATCTTGTTGGTGACCTTTTTGCCAAGGCAGCATTGGTTCCCTCTTCTGCAACTAGCCAGGGGCCATCACTACTGGTTGCCATACCAGTTGTACCTGCTCATACAGGACAAGCGATCCTTGCTTCATCCACATCTGTCAACATTGTAAATGACCCTGTGGGTGATCAACTTTTGATCCCTTTTAGGCACCTTTTCTCACAGGATGTGCTTCGGGTTTTGCAGGAGGCCAGGAAACCCAATACTAGGAAATCTTACACCTCCAAATGGAATCGTTTTTCTAGCTGGTGCCTTTCAAGAAGTCTAGATCTGCTTTTTATGGACATCCCTACAGTACTTTCTTACTTGTGTGAACTGCTTAGCAGTGGCTTGTAATATTCTTCAGTGAAAGTCCACTGTTCTGATCTTTCTGCTTGTCTGCTATTATCATATCCTTTGGCTTCCAGATTGGAGGTAAAACGTTTCCTTAAAGGTGTCCTACATATTTAGCCTCCCAGGAAACCAGTACTATGGCCTTGGGATATTAATTATATCCTAGAAAAGCTAACTGTGGCCCCTTTTGAGCCTGCAGCTTCTGCTTCTCTAAAGTTTTGCACCTGGAAGACTGTGCTTCTGGTAGCTTTAACCTCGGCTAGGAGAATTTCTGAGATTCAGGCTTTGATGGCATCTCGACTTTCCTAATTTTTTACAAGGACAGAGTCTCTTTGCACACCAACCCTTCCTTTATGCCTAAAGTGATAAATGAGAGGTCTCTTAACCAGTCTAACCAATTGACACCCTTTTTCCCTTCTTCTCAGTCCTCCAGTGAAAAGATTCTACATTCTTTGGATGTTCATAGGCAACTTAGATTTTATTTAGACAAGACTATAGCTATTAGGAAATCTGATCATCTTTTTCTGTCATTTCATCCCAGTGCTCTGGGTTTACCTGTTTCTATACAAACAATTTCCTCTTGGATTTCTAAGGCTATTGAGTTTAGTTATTTATTTCATGGTAAGTCTGTGGCTGCTCCTGTTAGAGCCCAGTCTACTAGATCTGTTGCTTCTTCATGTGTTTTTTTTAAATCCTGGATACTAATTCTATTCTGGATTCACTACTTGGTCTTCTGTGCATATCTTTACTGAGCACTACAAGTTGGACACTATTTCTAGGTCTCGGGCAGGGTTTGCTAAAACTATTCTCCACGGCTTTTTGGAAAGTACTTCAAAGCATTTTTCCTCTGCTCCTTCCTCCTCCCAGGGTTCCTACAAAGGTTTGGTACTCTCCCATATGTAAAGACTACTGCAACATTGAATAGAAGGACATAGAATAGTTGTGTTATATCTTACCATAACCATAAATGTTCTCCTTTTCTATGTTGCAGTATTCTGTCCCTCCATCCTCCCCCCTGCATCTTGTCCCTTCCTTGGATGACTTATTTGTTTCCTTACGACTAATGTTTCTCATAGAGCCTCCTTGTTCTGAGGATGGGATGTGCAATTGTCCCATTTATGGCTGACATTGTCAGTCTATACATGTGATGTCCCATGTACTGACAGTGGCTAGAAGCTTTCGTATACTGGATGGATGTCAGGTCATAGGGTGGAAGACAATCCATACAGTATGTAAAGAATACTGCAACATAGAACAGAAGGACATGTATAATTATAAGATATAACACAACTATTCTTTCTCAACATGGACAATATTGCCCCCCCTAAAGAGTGATGGAAAACATCTGCAGGTCTTATATAGTATGGATAGTAATCAATAATAATCAGATGTTAGGAGGTAATAGAGACCTTGAAGGGAGAATTTGGACAAAAAATGACAACATAATCTTGGCACAAATCATAGCATGTGGCATTCATAATAGATTATTAGAATTAGTCTGGAGCAAAATTTATTTCATTTTTTTAGCACTGCAAGAAGGTGAAAGCTAATGACAACCAGACTCTGGTCCTGCCCTGGTACTGTGGGACTCTCACCCACTAAAACACCCCATAACACTGGGACAATTCTAGCCTGCTAGAGATCATATCTTTACCTTAATAATAAATGGTATTAATTGTCCATATCACCATTAATTGGAATTGAACTCACCACTCATCGGTACACCTGATGCCCCAACTCACTGCACCAAGCAGGACACGTTGGGTGGAACTACAATCAACCAACTTTTGTCTTGACAATTTTTTTGTCATGTTCTATTTAAAATTCTTTTCAGGTTTTGATTTTTAATAGTTGAAAATAAGCAACATGTGATAGGTTTTTATAGGTCTTGTGCTACTGGCTATGTATGGTTTGGTTTAATTATTATTTGTGACTCTCTAGCTATAACTACTTGTCTTCTTCTTCTGGTTGTGCCTGTTAGGGGTCACCATGGTGGATCATCATTCTGCAGAACAAGAAGCAGTAGAACTTAAATGTATCAATTTGCCAGCCAGCAAACAACCTTCCTCAAGAGGCACACATACGGCCAATTTAGAATGTCCAATCCACCTGCAGCCTGTCTTGGAAATGTGTGAGGAAGCCAGAGCACCTGGAGGAAACCCACACAAACACAGGGAGAACATGCAGATGCCACACAGAAGGCACTCCAGCCAAGAATTGAACCAGAGCACCTCTTGCTGTGAGGTGACAATGCTAACCACTGCACCACTGTGCCACCCAGCTGTAAAGGCTAATCTGCTGGAGTTTTTCAACTGTTTAATGCTATTCATCATCATTGTAACATTGTGTATACAACTTTAATACACATATATGTATATGCTTACTTGTGTGACTAAATCTCAATATTACAATTGATAAACTATACTTATGTTAAAAGTAAGATGTTACTTTAGTTAGTAGCTAGTCATCTTCTTCTTTTGGCTTTTCCCAGTTAGGGGTCACCGTAGTGGAATAACAGTCCACAGAATGATCGGCAGTGGAGTTTTATGGTGTTGAGTTGACAACCCGGTGCCCAACCTTCCAAAGAAGGCATATGCACACACTCACACCTAGGGCCAGTTCAGAGTGTCCAATCCACCTACAGCATGTCTTTGGAATTTGGGAGAAAAACAGAGCACCTGGAAAAACCTATGCAACCACAGAGATGACATGCAGACGCCACACAGAAGGCACCCCGGCAGAGAATCAAACCAGAGAACCTCTTGCTGTGAGAAGAAATGATAACTGCTGCACCACTGCAGCCACCCTTCAGTCATTAACGAGTAATAGTAATATATTACTTTTTTAGTAACTAGTAATAGTAATATATTACTTTTTTAGTAACTAGTAATAGTAATATATTACTTTTTTTAGTAACTAGTAACAGTAATTACTTTTTTAGCAAAGTAATAAGTAATAGTAATATAGTATTTTCACTGAAAAGTAACTAGCAATAGTAACTTACTACTTTTGTAAGTAACTAGCACAACAATGGACATATTGTTTTTTTTGTTTCTGCATACTGTTGAACTTTCTTTCAAGAAACACAGTTACAGAATAAGAAACCTAAACTGAATAGCTTAAAAGGCATTTTCTCAATGTTAAGCAACCAATAAATGAGCAATAATTTGATGCTGTTTCTCCCAACTTCTGGGTTTTGCTGCAGTATAGATACTTTCATATTTGCCTCTATTTTGCTTTAAAAACAAGAGCACCCTGAGATGTACCATTTCATATGGCAACATGTTAAGTTTCTACAGGAACTCATTCAGTCACCTGCCAATTACATTTCAGTGATTGCTTTAAAAGTAAAACCTGTATAAATATGACTGTTAATCTATACCACAACAAAATTCAGACATTGTTGTAAATAGGAAGACAGAGAAAGATTTCATCAGATGCAAGTTTATCATATTTATTTATTTAAGCAGGTATACAAACTAATCATTCAGTGACTCTTTTTAGCAATGATTGAGGCCACACTAGGGTCAAACAGAATCACTATGTATGTATGTATGTATATATATATATATATATATATATATATATATATATATATATATATATATATATATATATATATATATATATATATATATATATATATATATATATATAAAATCAGTTTAGTGCTGGCAGTATGTTTAATAGGAGTATGTGGAAAAAATATTGCACCAAGGTAATAGCATACAAATGCCACGTAGAGTGGCTGGACATCAGGCAGGCCCA
This sequence comes from Protopterus annectens, assembly GCF_019279795.1. Classification (NCBI taxonomy): domain Eukaryota; kingdom Metazoa; phylum Chordata; order Ceratodontiformes; family Protopteridae; genus Protopterus; species Protopterus annectens. The sequence goes on along the minus strand of NC_056729.1, from coordinate 661,256,850 downwards.
AACCCAGGTCATTTAGCTCTGAGGAAGAGAACTTACCACTGAGTAACCATGTTTATTTATTTTATTTTTATTTTACATTTGTTTACCGGGAAAGTCCAACTGGAACAAGGTCCATTTACAGTGGAGGCCCGGGGAGAAAAGCTCCATAACATAACGGTACAAATACAACAAATGACAAAAAAATTTTTGTACAGAGGCATATATACAATCAGAGCTCCATGTCTTTATATCACAACACAATCCCCGAATGACAGAAAATTTCTATACTGTGGCAAATATACAGTCTAGGAGATTTTTCGTACCTTAGTTTTATTTGAGCAAGCTTGGTATATAGATAGCAAAACTTTGATTTCCCTATTGGTAGTACAAAGCATAAAAGTGAAGGAATGGAATCTGGAAAATAATGCTATTTGGGAGATATGTCATAGCATGAGAAATAGTTTGTAGGATAGTAGTTCCTGATAGGGAGTACAGAATAGCTGAGGTAAGCAGAGGAGATGAGGTGTGGCCAGTTAGTCGGAGAGCAGAAAAGATTTTATGTGATACAGGGACATGTTGCCAATATTACATACGATAGTCTTCAAAGCGCATTTGTTACCCCTCCCATGAGCTGTGACCATATTAGCATACTCTCTCTGCTTCACACACATGCTCAGTAAAATACGAAAATATTCCCTCACTCATTCACAATACCTATTGTATCCAGTTCTGGGTTGCAGGAACCAGTGCAGGGTGAGACTCCCTTATGGAGCACAAATACTGCACAGACACATACTTAACATACACATCACCTACCTGCTTGCCATCTGGGTAGGAACCCAGAACCCCTGTGAAATACCCAGATAGATATACATGGAAGGGGGGCCTGTTACAAGCTTAAAGAGCATAACTCTAATTAGAGGTGTCCAGCTGTTTTATTTATTGATGTATTGGCTTAATTTTTTAGTTTTATTTTTACCTGTTAATCAGATGAGTGGCTGACTGGTCCTAGAAACATTATGACTATTCATGGCTAATCCCTGAAACTAAGCAACTGATGAAAATGTGGGATAAAGCATGGAAAATGTGGAAGAAAAGCAAGTCATTATTGCCCTGCAGAACTATATTTAATTTAAATAAAAAATAAAAACGCTGCAAAGAGACAAAAATAATGATTTCAACTCGTTTAAGTATGCAAAAAAATAAATAACCCAAAACATTTCTGGAACACCATAATCAAGCTAATTAAACCTATCAAAAAATCATGCCAGACCCTTTTCTCGGGGTCTCTGATAACAGCAAAGCTTGCAAAATAAACTCTTGTTTTACTCAGCTACATCCCTCCTAAACCAATGACTACTGTACCTCAAGGTAATTCCACACATGGCTCCTTCCACCTTCAATCAGTACCCACCAATGTCATCAAAAAATATTTTAAGAAACTAAGTCCTACGACTTTTGAAGTTGATAACGTTCGTCCAGACCACATTTGCTTAGCAGCTGATGCTGTAGCATATCCCACATCTTTTCAACATAACACATCCATACAAGAACAATACATGTCAAAAATATGGAAGCAAACTTACATAATTCCCATCCATTAAGGAGGCCTTCAGCACAATATTTGCAACCTCAGAACAGTAGCTATCCTATCCACATCATCCAAAGTCCTTAAAAATACATATACTAGGTCACTTAACTACAGTCGCCTATCCCCAACCCAGGATGGCTTTCAGCCAGGACACAGTGCAGTCCGTGTTTTCTTTCCTCCATTCCATTCCACTGTCTCAGAAACCCAAAAAAAAAAAAATAGTGCCATCTCTTTTTCTAAATTTCTCAAAAACCTTTGGCACAGTCTCAGGCAATTTGCTGCTAAGCAGATTCCTTAAACAAAGAGGATTACCGGCCTCAAACAGATGCCCTATGTAGACCGTCTCAAAAAACTCCAACTTTACTCTGTTGCATATCGCCTACTCAGAGGTGATCTCTGCCTAACATACAAAGCTATGTCAAACCCAGAGCTGTTGGACATGCTCTACTTAAAGAAATCCCAATCCCTCCAAGCTACACGCTCTAGGGACCTAAACCTTGTCACCACAATAAACAGAACATGCCGGAGGGATAGATTCCTGTCCCGGAGACTTCCCATACTCTGGAACACACTACCTATCTATATCAAACAAAGCTCCTCATTAGCATTCTTCAAGAAAAATCTTGATGATTTGATAGGAAATAGGAAATTCACCCCAGGGATCACCTCTGTGACTCTGCTCAACAGGGGCACAGGAAAATAATTTTCTTGGGTAGCGAAAGTCAGGGTACCTGTTTGGCTAGGCTTATGTAGGCCCTAGAGCCAATAGCCTAGTATCTACCTATGAACCTATGAACCTATAAACAAAAGCTGAGCTCTACAACAACAAAATGGTTTTACAGCTACCTGAGTGATACTCGGTGTGCAACATGGAATGACAGTTATTCGTCTTTTCAACAGGTATCAGTTGGGTGCCAAAAGGCTATATTTTAGCTCTCCTTTTATTTACCATTTTTATTATTGGTATGCACACAACAGTAAATCATACAATCTTCACTCAGTTTGAAGATGACTCTTTTATTATATATACAACTGATACCTCAACCCAACCCCAGAACAAAATTCAAAATGCTTTGATATACTAGAAAAATGATTATGCAATACACAACTAATATTAAATACTAGGAAATTAAAAGTCAAGTTTTTCTCCACTATTCAACATATAAACATCATCAAGCTTTAATGTAACGTTGTCTAGCAACAAACCCATAGAACAAGTTAAATAAATCAAATTACTATGTGTCATCATAGATCAAAACCTTGCATTTTTAGCAGCCATTTTTATTACCACCACACACCTGACCCCAGCTCTCTCCTCAGTTGCCAGATCTATTTACATCTCCTGGGCTCCTCCTGACTAACTCTGATAAAGAGTTGTGGCTGTTAAGAATATCAGGATGGCCTGGTCTGTGTCATCTTGCTGCCATGGGAGCACTTCCCCAAGTACTTTCCCTTCCCCAGCTCATCTACATAACACTCTGTGTTTGGGTCATTTAGTGGACAGGCTTTGCCAGACCTCTCCTCATTTCCAAAAGGAGGAAGCCTCCCCAATTGTCCCTCAGTTAGCACTATTCAGCTGTTTCCCTGGCCACCACCAGGGAACTTTGACTGCTTCCTGCCACATGCATGCACCCCTTCCTTCCCGGAGGGGCTCACCAATCCTGTGTGCCAGTGCCTCAGATACCTACTCCGCTAACTGAACCCTGTTCATGGGAGGTGTAGTCAGCACTTTGTCACACTATGCTGTAGCACTGACCATAGGCCAAAACTTTAAATGTAACTACCATATAAACTCTGTCATTACAAAAGAAACCAAAGACTCAGTGTGTGATACAAATCCAAATCATTTATAACTTAAAAAGCTCTAACTCTAATTGCACAATCACTTTTCCCAACACTATTATATATGCACCTTCAGTGCTAACTAATCTCCACAAAAGTTATCTAAGCAACCTGGTACATAGATGCAAAAAAAAATCCCCAAATTTTCTGCAAACATCCTAAATAAAACCCTTCACTGCATTGCTCCAAAACAACTAAACTGGCTAGAATTCCACCATGTTCTACACTTGTCAGAATTAAAAACTGTACATAACATCTTGTATAAACCAAACAGATGTCTTGCATTAAATAAACTTATCCAAACCTGTAACCCACCCAGACAACTTAGATCACAGTCACAAAATCTACTGGCAATAACCATTCCAAAACCATTAATGTCCATGGCAACTCCCAGTACTCTGTCTACATAGCTAAACTAAAGAATTTAACCCCACTTGACTTCAGAAACATTTTGAACATGAAGTGCTTCCTACAAAATCTAAAAGCATACCTCTCCAACAACGGCAAATACACCTGTTGTTAAGTCACCTTAGAACTCTTTGATTTCTCACATCTCTCACCTCCCACATGACTTTTCTTCTCCCTTTCCTTCCTTACTCCTATAACCCTCTTCTACCTCATTCTAATCCCTTTAGTCTTTGTTAACACCTCTTCTGTCCACACATTTTACCTTTCCTTATCTAATCACCTTTCATTACTGCAGACCTACTACCTAACTGTATTGCTGCCATTTCTACCTCCTCGAGTAACATGCAGTATTTTGTCACACTAATCCTTCCTTCCTTCCTTTCTTCCTCTCTCCTGCACCCTCATGTGCACCTGACAAATTGAAAGTACATGTATACTCCAATATGCTATGTTCTTATGTATTCAACTCACTTACAAATGGTTTAGGTTGTCTTAACTCCAATACTATTAGTGTTTTTAACACATAATAGGTCATCTAGCTTCTGCTGATAACTTTGTTCCTCCTTACTTTTATTAACTGATTGTATGGAAGTGCATAAATGGTGTTTGCTAGTTTTGTCTGAGTTTGAACCATTTGCACAAAATGGTTCTTTTATTGTATTTTTGTAATATTTTCTATTTTATTAGCTTAGTTTTTGCACTACAAAAACATCACTACGTAATATTTTTCCGTGGAGCATTTCTTATTGGATCCTTGCCAAAAATAGAAAGCCATTTATCCTGTATTTCACTAAAAACTGCTAGCTCAAGTTTTCTTCTTAGGGCTCACCCATTCCAAAGTCTCCTGGTTCCTTAGCTAACTCTCCAACAGGGAACGAGCTGTTAAACAGCAACATCACATTTCATCCTTTCTACCAGTCCTCAGGGATGAAATGTAGGCCCCCTTCTTTTTAACATTTTTATAATCTCCACACTGCCTCTAAGCATACCACCATTACATAATATGCAGATGACTGCTCTCATCTGCTCAGCCCAGCTCTTCAAAACTACAGGATATCACCCAGGAATGTGAAGTACAAAACTCACTTTTATACCTAAAAAGCATTTGCATGTGATCAAGCCTCTCCAACACTCCTTGATGTGGCTGCCTATACCTCACAGCCCTCTTGTTACTTAATATATACTAAGAAGAGAGAGTGCTGCAAATTCTCGCTGTTCCAAAGCTCACACTTATGGTCCTCAAACATAGAATGGAAACCAGATTAAATGCCAATGTCAGTGTCGTAAGTTACCAGTAAAAGTAGCACACAGTGAAACCATTCACCATATCCTTGTTAAGTTAAAAACATTGAGCCTGTTAGCATTAGTACTACCTGCTACAAAAGGAACAAATAACTATTTTGCAGCTATTACAAGACAGCCATATGCTATAAGACTACGAACTCAGAGAAGTAGCCGCCCGTTTGAATGTGGAGTAATCAAGTACTTGCATATGACTGGGGGAAAAGTGTTAGAACAGAACAGACCTGACACAGATGACAGGGGCAAAGCTGGTAAGAAGGTCAAGGAGCAGAAAGTCCTCCCATGATACTGAAATGAGGACTAGTAGTGGGGTGGAGGTCTTGGCATGTAAATGCCTTACAGGTAACAGAATAAGCTGGTAAGAAGGCCGAACACTCACTTGGAAGTGGAAACAAGGTAATACTTATTACGAACCCAAGAAGCATAGCTGTGCCTTCACTTACTAACAGAACAATACTACCTATCAAGTGTCCTAGTGCAGACATGGAATGGAGAAGAAAAAATTCTGGCTGCACAAATCCTTTTGTGTCACCTATGAAGAGGTACAGTAAAAGAGCCTGTGGAAAAGCTGCAATGCACAAAACTGGCTATAGGTGTGAGGTACATCATTTAGTAAAATGTGACAAGCATTTCATACCTGCTGTTTATTATAGCAAGAGAACATTCAAGCAATGACAGAGAGATAAGAAAGAAGTTTTGATTCTGTTAGATCCAGAATGCCAGATTTCAGACAGAAGGTAGGGCTGTCAGATTACCTCTCTCTTTCAACTGCCACAAAACTAGATTAGCGACTTTCAGCATCTCATCATGTCAGTTCTGATGCTTGATGTGTACATCTTCTGAGACTCTTCTCTGCATCATCTACTATTCCTGTCTTTATTAGTGCCTGATCTGTAGGTCTCATCTTCTGAGACTCTTCTCTGCATCATCTACTATTCCTGTCTTTATTAGTGCCTGATCTGTAGGTCTCATCTTCTGAGACTCTTCTCTGCATCATCTACTATTCCTGTCCTTATTAGTGCCTGATCTGCAGGTCTCATCTTCTGAGACTCTTCTCTGCATCATCTACTATTCCTGTCTTTATTAGTGCCTGATCTGTAGGTCTCATCTTCTGAGACTCTTCTCTGCATCATCTACTATTCCTGTCTTTATTAGTGCCTGATCTGTAGGTCTAGAGTGGAATTTACCAAAAGTTTGCACTGCTACAGAGATGTCTGTACCTGTAAAACCCATAACTTGCCCTTCATGAAAAAACTACTAATGAAATAGCAGCATGTAAACTGACATGTCTGTCGCACTACCCGTCAGGATATGTGAGCGTGGCTTGTTACACTAAGCAGGTGCGCCAAGTGCAGACACCTTTGTTGCCCAAAAGCAGATATTTAGTATTGTTCCATTGGTGGATGCAATCTGAACAACTGTTTCTTTGCTGGCTGCCATCAGGTTAAGTGTTTCTACTACATGGTGGACATTTCTTCACCCCTTCATTGTGCTGATCATGAAGTTAACAGAGTAAGCAATTCCTACATCCACTGTCCCCCCAAATAACCTTGAGACTACAGCCCCCTAAAAAACTAAAATTCTCAAGCATATGTCCCTCACAATTGTCCTCTCATGTCCTCGGCTGCTGATGACTGACACTTGAGGTATAACAATGACTGCAGCTGTTCCCCAAATAACGTCTCACTAACAATATGATAAATGACTTGTTTTGCTTCCCTTAACATGCAGTACTTTGTCTTATGTATCCCAACACTATGTTCGCCTGATGCCCTTTCTTTATATTTTACACCTTAGATTTGATTATGCCAGCAGCACTCGCCTGTTATTCTCCACTGGTACTTCAGCTCCCTCTCTACCCCAGCATGCTCCTTCACCAAACGTCTCTGGACTAAGAATTCATGTTGTTTGCACTTTTTCCTTGATTGTCAATTGTCTTGCATTTTAACAGTCCTTCACCTACCCCCCTTATATTTTATTCTTTGGATTAATTAAAACTTTACTACATTATAAGAGTTCTCTAAAAAAAAGTTGGGGAAGGAAATGCCATCGTACATGAAGCCATTGAGTATCCCAATGCATTCTGATAGTTCAAAACCGTGACTAATATGTGATTAAAGCAACATTTCTGGCAGCTGCTTAGGCTTTAAAATGTCAGTTTGTAATCCTGATTTTTCATAGCTAGTTACACTATCCACCCAAGCATATGACAAATTGCAACATCAAAAATTAACAAGCTTTACCAAGAAGCCATGTCTAATTCAAACCTTTACAACAGTCATGCATATTGAGTCTGTAAGATGGCTACACATTCATTCAGCTTCTTCACAATAGCAATCATGAGCAAGAAATGTTTACAAAATAATAATATACTATGTTATTTTTTGCAGCAGATACTGAATAAAGACAGTAATTTCCTTCAGTACCGTGCAGTTATTCTGCGAAACTCACAAGTCCAGAAACATCACAGCACTATTAAATGTACTTCTAGCACATGGGAGTTCCTCCTTGCAGTTCTCTAATGTACAGAAAAGAAAGTACTTGTTGTTTATCCTGCAGGCTGACACACATAGTGAACACTAATAAAGAGCACTGCTGTATACATGATAATCTTCTATAGGATGAAGTGAAAGCTAATAAGGAGTACTGCTGTGTACATGATAATCTTCTATAGGATGAAAAGCACAGGACTGATTGGGGACACGATCTCTAAGCAAGTGCCTAGTTAGCATGCCAGCCAGTTATGAAAAGTATTTCTGGAGTGCTGTGTCATAGTGGGATATGAATAGGATTCTTAAGATTGTATAAAGAATGTGTGAAGGCTAGAAATAGGACATCACTCTCCTCCATTTCGGTACAAATAAATGGCAGAAATGAACATGAATGGCGGCATGGCAACACTACATATTTAAGTCAGGAGAAATATAGGACTACGACATGCAGTAATGATCTCAGAAGCATGCAAGTTTGATGAAGTATTCAGGCTTGCAGGCTTTCTCAACATGAGACCCAGTGGCCAGCTGTGGAATAAAGGATGATTCAGGGTGGTGCTAAGAGTCTGTTTACCTCAAAAATATTTCTTGTTCAGGACCTGGGAAGATTGTGAGTGAAAGACAGTCATTCATCAAGGATAAATCAAGAAAAATTCAGAAAGTGAAAGTTCATTAATTATAGGTTCACAGGTATATACTAGGCTAACAACCAGTAGGGCCCTTAAAAGCCTAGCCAAGCTACTGAAATGTGACCCACAAATTTGATTCATATTTTATTTACAGAGGGTGATTTATTGCCTGCTTCTGACTATCAGAGACATAGGAGACAGACCAGGGGTGAATTTCTGATTACTCTTCCACTGGTCCTATTTGCGCTTAAATATGGATTGGGAGGAATCCTGCTTCACATGGATGGGAAAAGTGTTCCAAAGAAACTTATCTATCTCTCCAGCATGTCTTATTTATGTCACAAGCAAAATTTAAGTCTCTTAATCTAGTAGTTCTGATGCTGTATTTTTTGCAGATGTGCAAAAGTTTCATCAAAACAGGGTCTGGGGATGCATTGTATGCCAGACAAAGATCACCTCTCAGAAGTTTTTATGGTACCGAGTAAAGAGAGGGCTTTGAGGTGAGCATTATAGGACATTATGTTCACTTCCTGTATTCTTTTTGTAAGGAACCTTTATGGATGTTCTACTTGCTGCTTATGTCTGGTCAGGTACATACTGAAGGGCACATTATACTCTTTGATGGGCCTGATGATGACCAAGTACAGTGGTATGATGACCTCTCTAGACCTAGATGCCATGTCGTTGCTTATAAGTTGAGCAACACAGAAAGACTTTCTTGCTACCTTGGACACGTTGATCGAAGGCTAGGTTACTATCTACATGACTTCCCAGATGCCTGACTAGTGAATTAATTTTTAAGGGTGTTTTATTAATGATGTAGTTATCCAGAGTGGCAGGCTTCCTAAAATGTACTATAATGCATTTTTTGTATTGCGTTTTAAGCCATAGATTTGGCAGCAAACGTTTGTCTGTATTATGCATGGATTGCATTATACAGTGAATTCCCATCAGCCTGTAAATGGTTCTGTTATTCTATAGGATTCCAACTCATAATCAAATAAAAAAAAAATTATAAGTATGTCAGTCACTTTATTTTAGGGTCTTTGTGATCTGTTCATTTATTTCAGGATAACTTTGAGAAAAGAATATGTTTATAAGTTTTGCATTACTGCTTAAGCAGTTCATTATTCAATGTATTTCTAAATCTGTTCTAGCCAATAATTTTTAGCTTTAATTTTAGCTTACATGTGTGAAAAAACTCTTTATCTGTGCAGTACCATTACTGCATGTACTATAGAATCCCACTGTATTTATTGTCTGTGTCTGTGGAGCTTTGCTAATAAGCTACATTTATTAAACTGTTGATTTTTTATTACTTCTTGAGCCATATACATAGTGGCATAGAAACTGGCAATGAGATAAATTACTTTGTTAGGAAAAAAGTGTATAACAATGGATAAATTTAAAATGACTACTTGGAAAGCCATTCATATTTTTCCCAGTGGAAAAAACTGGTACAGAAGACTGCAGTAAAATAAAACTATTAGTGTTCATCAAAACATTAAAAAACTCATAGATGAGGTTGTATACAGCAAGAAAGATGAGAAAACAGATATCTGATAAAGAAGAAGAGGGTGGGGTTGGCACATGAGTGGTTCACATAATAAGGATGGGGGTTAGTAAAGTGGGAGTGAGGTTGGCATAATGGTTAAGGTCTTTATGTCACAGATGCAAGGTATAGGGATTGAATCTGACCTCAGGTTATTAGCTGCAGACTGATATCCTGGTATTTAAATATGAGCTGTGCATCTGCTTTAACTGGTATGGTTAATGCGTGTCCCACTCCACAACACAATGCTCTGAAGTTCTTTTCCACTGTATAAAAAGTAAAAAAATAAAAATAAAACAGCAGAGAGAAAATAACGAAGGCTAACATGTATATTATTTATTGGTGCTTCTGCTGCTTGTATTATTATTTTAGGATCTCAGTGAGCACTACAATTTTTAATCTGAAACTCCAACCTCTCTGGGCATTTATGCTTTGTTTCATGCTAATATAGTGATTTTTCATCCCCTCTCATTTTGAGTTAAGGCTTTAACCAGTTTCTTCAATACAAGTTCTATAGCACATGAGCATGCCTGTGGTTGAAAAATGCCATCTGATGATAAGTATACTAAATGCTTATATTGCTGAAGCCAAGAGCACAATATTTTCTTTTTTCAAAACAAGTTTATTGTTTTAACATATAAGAGAAATATCATAACAATTTTATACAAATAATTAAAAATAGGTATTATTATAATATTCAACAAAACAACTAAAGTATTTACAAAGACATCCACTACAATCAGATCAATTAATTAAACTAAAATACTGTGCTATTGAAATTAGAATTTTTTTAACAAATTTTGTAAATTATCCCATACAATAAAGTGTGATGTTTTTCTAGTTGTTCTCATTCTAATTGTGCTTATTTCCATATGACACATTATATTCATAACATTTTAAATTCATTGAACGAAGGAGGTGTATCTGAAATCCAATTTCTAGTTATTATTTTCCTAGCCACTGCTAGGATAGACCATAACAAGGGAAGCTTAATCTTTTAACACATTGAGGTACAGGTGTGTTGAATAATATAAGAGACTTAGAAATAATGAAATTATCTGTAAAAGAGCCTGCAAAAATTCATTAATTGACTTCCAGTATTCTTTCAACTTCATACAGTCATAAAACATATGAGCCCAGTCAGCATTAATTTCTACATTACATCTCTTACATAGATTATCTTTATTATTAATTTTATTCATCATCAAAGGTGTATAAAAGATCTATGTAAAAATTTCCATGTATAAAGTCTCCAGACAATGGAAGATGTAGTTCTATAAGCAGATTCCAATATATATTGTTTATCTTGTTGAGTTGGTGGGTCCCCATTAATAGAGGTGAAATAATTCCAGTATGAATCTACATTGTAAAAAGTTTCTTGTCTGATAATTTTATGTATATATGAAAGTTTACCTTTATCAGAAACTTTATGCTGTAAATTTATTATCAAGTAATCAATCAGTTTTGGAATAGATTCTTTAACTGTTATAGACATTAGATCTATTCTATCAATGAGATGTTGTCTAAAGATCTGAACCTCTAACCAGCAAGTTTCTCTTAGATCAAATTCTTGTTTTAAGAAATCTAGATTTTTAACTTTATTATCAGATATCAGCTGATACCAGTACTTTAGATTATTATCTATAGCTAAATGAGCTCCTTCAGAAGTAGATGACATAAGCATACCCTGAGTATAAATTATAGGGAATACAATAAAATTCCATTCCCTATACTTAGGGTGCATGAATATAAAGTTACGATAACTAATAATAATATTTAATGGGTAACAGACCATATGTTTAGGTGCAATAGGTGAAGTACAAAATTCCTTTAGCAACCACAACATGGAGTTATTTATAATCATATTTTATGTGTTAAGGAGATTTTCATGAAGTGCATACTAATTAGCTCCCAATAATCTTTCCATTTTGACATATGACCGATCTATTAATAAAGTAATAACTTTTATAATAGAAGAGATAATATATAAATTAAAGTCTGGAAAAGAAATACCCCCTTGAGACCAGCTATTAGTATGTTTCTTTAATGCAATCCTAGGTCTATTAGGTGCCCATAAGAAATTTAACATTAGTGTATTCAGTTTCTTGATAGTTAGGTGAAAGTATTATTGATTGTATTAAGTATAAAATCTTGGGGAATATTATCATTTTAATAATTGTAAGTCTCTCCTCCATAGTAAAAACATATTATTCCAGGTATTAAAAGATTTTGTATATTAAGAAAACAGGTATTATAGTTATTATATATAATAGATTTAATATCTTTAGATAGTATTATACCTAAATAAGTTATCTGACCTGAGTTGGGTACATATTTAGTAAAATCACTAATGAGAGTATTTTTCGTATATATAGGTAGTATTTTAGTTTTTTCTTCATTGAATATTAAACCAGAAATACTTTTAAAATTCATCATTTTATCAAATAAAGACTGCATAGAAGAATTAGATCCTGTTGATGTAATTAGTTGAATTTTTGATGTTGTATTTTCTTCTATTTCAAAACCCTCTATGTCAGTACTGTTTCTAATCAAATTAGCCCAAGGCTCCATTACTAAAGTGAATAATAGTGGAGTAGAGCACAATATTTTCTGATGAGCTGCCTTTCTGTGCTTTAACTCTGCAATCAAGGGCATTACAAAAGGCATGATTGGGTTTGCTTGATGTCCAGAACCCCATTGATTACAGTTTCCAGTGCATGTTCATCAAGCTCACAGACCATAGATGCCTCATCGTCTTCCACTTCCACATGCAGAAGTGACTTTGATAAGCCAAAGGCTCATGAATTTGTTAAGCTTTCAAACACAGCAGAGGGCAAAATGTGTGCATCTACAAAATAGATAAAAGCATCGTAATCATGCTTATTTCCAATTTTATCTCATACTATTTGTAAAATTATAACAGACTACAGAGCAAAGGAGAGACACTGCCTGCCTTTTGTGCTGTGGAAGCCCAACAGTAGACCCATCTTCTGAAGATGAGCCCACGTTATCTCCTCTAGAATGAGACATTCTCCATTCATTCCACAGATGGATTACTATCAGCTTGATGTGGCATTAAAACATTAGAGAATACAATTCCCTTGAGAACTCATACCCTGCTACTATAACTCCAGGGTTCCAGAGGTCCTTACAGATTTCACTAACTATAACGTGTTTTTGCTGTGCCAGTGACCCTAACATTAGCATATAAGTACTGTTATTTTGTGTCACAGACATCAGTTTTTGCTGTTTACAGACTATTGCAGGTTTTACTGGTGTCAATGAGCTCAGCCTGATTCTTCAATACCTGGTTTCAGTACTGCTAAGCTTGGGATACACAACATCTGCTACTTCAATATTTGTTCAGCCCTTTTCCACTTGCTGTCAGCACACCCAGAACTGGTGCACCCAAGATTACTCGCATATCATATTGGTTCTGCTGTATCAGTGTTTATACCATCTATTACCATGCTCCTCCTAAGTTCCATACAGAGCTAACAATGGACCACCAGCTCAGACTTCCTTCTGCCTCCTACTTCCCTAATTCCATAGCATTAGCAATGTAATTTATAACCAGCAGTTCCTCTGACACACACAACTGTTTATAAGGTACCAGTCTGCTGCACGACAACAGGATGCAGCTACGGTTCATAAATGACTGGTAGAGATCACCGATACAGACTGCCAGCTAGCAAAATGTCCTAAAAAGTGTCAGAGAAAGGCATGCTGTCGTGAAACAGAATGAGACCCATCTACTGAGGATACAGATGAGGAAGATAATGGTGGTCTTCCTCCATCTCCCCGTACCACTCAACTTCTTTGCTCAAGAATTCCAGATAAGCCCAAAAAACAATGGGGAGGGCAAGGGACCAAAATCTGGGAGGAGTTTTAAATATTCCTCTAATTCATTTAAAGAGTTAACAGAATAATAACTTTTTCTGAAGAATAAGAATTATGAAGTTCTGAATGTCTGGCATTTTTTTTCTGACTGTAATCCTGAGTGATTTACGAGAAAGTCAAACATTTTACAAGGGACAGGGCAAAAATATGAGCAAAATAAGGGACATTCTGCACAGTTCTGGACAGTTGAGAGTTATGTTCCTGGATGTCCACAAGTTTGGGAAAATTCTACAGATAATGTTGCATGGGACAGTTTGCCTGACAGAGCCATCTTCTTCTATCCCAATGTCATCGTCAGCAGGCATGCAGACTATTGCAACAATCCCCCTGGGTTCCTCTGCCATTGCTAGAGATCATACAGGATATTACCAGTGCAGCATGCACAAAACCAGGCACCACTGTTTCTGCCCCATAGAAGGCAGGCAATATATTTTAGCAGAATGAAGGGTGTTCAGTTTGGAAGAAATGACTATGCAGGATGTTATTATGTCAGCAGCAACAATTGAAAAGAATTCCACACATCAGAGCCCAGTCACCTGTCCCCCAAAGAGTTTAGCATGATGGGCCATAGAGGGAAGCGTGCTTTTGTGTCAGTCACTTTAACCTTGAGAATACTTTACTCTCATTCCCACGTGCTGTAGTTCCATAATAATTTTTTAGATGACAGAAGAGCTTCTTGATAGCTCCCTTAAAGAAATAGAGTTCAGGTCTTTACGTGCATGACTTTGAACAAACTTACTGTCTGTGTTGCATTCAGTGCTGCAAAAGGAGTTGCTGATATAGCAGAAGTTATCACTTTGCTCCACCACCACTCCTGAATTTCCCTATTTCTTTCATTAAGGACACTATTCAAAAGTTCATTGCTGCTTTCTCAAGCAAAAATGGGCTTGTGAATAGACTGCAAAAGAAAGGGCATATATTTATAGCTCCAGTGATTGGATTTCACCCTCACAACCAAAATTTGTTAGGTGTCAGGGGAGTTGGT